>NW_009709649.1:0-96296 GCF_000703405.1 Apaloderma vittatum
TTGGGTCGGCTGTGTTGGAAGTCCTGCCCCTACCATGTGGTCACCTTCCCTGGCCTCCATGTCGTGCTGCAGTGGCCAAGCCAAAGTTGCTGGAGGTGGTGGCGGATGGCTGCTTGTGCTGCCCGTGGAGGCCAGGCTGGAGGGGGTGCCTGACCAAAGGTGACAACTGCTTTGAAATGGTCCCAGCCAAGGCAGCTTCTGCTCCCACAGCTCTCTCCTGCCTAAATCTCCCCTCAGTGCTGTGGTGGCTCTCTGCAGTTTTGCTGAGGAGCCGATGGCTGGCCCCAGCTGAGAGCAGAAAGGGCACCTGGGTGGCAAATCAGGGGAGGTTCAGGTTGGATCTCAGGAAACACTTCCTCACGGAGAGGGTGCTCAGGCACTGGGATGCACTGCCCAGGGAAGTGGTGGAGCCACTGTCCCTGGAGGTGTTTTAAGAAGAGGCTGGATGTGGCACTTAGTGCCCTGGTCTAGCCATTGCGATGCTGTTGGGTCATGGACTGGACTTGATGATCTCAGAGATCTTTTCCAGCTGCAAAAATTCTGTGATTTTGTGATTCCCAGCGAGCCGGACTCAAGCAGAGAGTGCTGAAGATGACTTTTAGGTATCCCGCTATGAGTTACAACTTCGCTGGCACGTAACAGCTGGCTGAAGTCAGCTGTGAAAGGGGCAGCACACCATAAGGCACAAGAGCGCTGGACTGACTCCTGCCAGGGTTGTGGCCAGCCCCCATGGCAGCAGAGGGTGAGATGTTTGAGATCAGGCTTGTCTGAACTTTGTGATTTGGCCTCCATTCCTCTCCTGCAGTTTGGATGCCAGACAGGGGAATTCATTGATTAGCTAATGTGCGCTCAGTGCTTTGAAGATGTGAAGTCTTAGGAAAGTGCTGAACTTTCTTGATTTCTGTTTGGATCATTTGGCTGGACAAAAAAAAAGGTGTAGGTGGTTGTGATTTTTTTTCCCGTCTTATTTCAGTAACCTAGAACAGGTTGCGGCTTGTGAGGAGATACGAACAGTTAGTATGTGTCTCACCAAATGTGTGAACAATTTATTTATACTCATCAATTAAGGACCTTCCTCAACTTAAACAATTATATATGATTTGATCCTTTAAAGTAATTCTTTTTGTCTTCCACATTTCCTTTAGTATTTTTTTATACACAGATATTGGTATGTCCGTACCTTAGACGTAGACACGGGCTGCTATCTGATTTATTGTTAATTCAGTATAAATTCTCACCTACGTTTTCTCAGCAGCTTTTTAAAAGTTTTTCTTTTTTTTTTTTTTTTCATATGTACATGCATAGGAACAAAGTTACCGAGTTCTAGGAAAGTTCTGCTGTGGTGTGTGATATCTTTTGTGGTACCCTGGGTGAGAAAATTCTTGAGGGGTAATGCTCAAGACCGATGTTTTAAAGTAACTTTAATTGTTAAAAAAAAAAACAAAACAGCTAACCAAGCAAAGACTGAAAGCCCCACCAAACTGGAAATAGTAAGCAGTACGCTGAGAAAAATTGCTGGTCATAAGCACTTAACTGCGTTTAAGTAAGGAGACCTGTTAAAATGCCACTTGTGTTGCTTCGTCTTGTACAGTTGAGAAAGAGATGGAAAACATTGTGCAAAGCCTTGGAAGGACTGCAGAATTTGTGTGCTGTTTTGGCTGACACTTCCTTTGGGCTTTTTTATCAACATTTACTGTTTTTCCTCTGATCCCTTCTGTCCCTGAAATGGCATCTATCAAGAAGCCTCAAGGCAAATGGAAACCTGAAATTTCATGTAGTTACTGTGAATTTATTATTACATTGTTTCACTGAAAAAGCTTGTGAATTAAGATTTGGTGATATTAGAACCGAGTCCCAGTATAGACCAGTTGTGTAGCAAATATTTTTAAGGCATTGTAAGAATTTTCTACCTGGAACAGTAGAACAAGATGTATAAAAGTGTGTATAAAAGGCTAAAAGATATTTTTACTTATACAATGGTAAGAATCTAAGTAGATCTTTAGTAGGTCTTTAATTTGGCTTAACAGCAATCTTGACAGTGCTGTGCTGAGAGCTGGGACACACACACCTGAAGGTAATGCATCGTTAAGTTACTGGTGTTCAGGGCTATTGGACATTTTCCCTTTCACCGTTATTGATTGATTAAGGAATGCTGTGTAAGGCAAATTTTTTTGGCCACACATACCTCTCACTGGTAGAGTCTGCAACTACCAAGAAGATCAAAAGAAACAGGACAGTATTGCTTGCTATGTGTGCACTTGTTTTCCTCAGAGGCACCCAAACTTTAGTATATTTTTGAGTTTACTTTATTATTCAGAAGTAATGCATATACTCTCCTGACTCCACATTAAATTGTAAAAAGTTTTTATAGTTTCCTTAACTGGGGTGGAGGGGAAGGTGTGTGTTGTGAGTGCACTTGCAAAAGCATGACAGAACTGGAATGACTTACCCATCATCTGTCTCAACTAGCAGAAATGACATGTGAAACTTTCTGTGTAGGACTAGAAAGGATGTAAGTATGAACGCTTATAGACCTGGGATTTTTATGATTTTTTTTTCTTAAACAAGGATGCAATACACTACCTATTAGATAGCAATAGTAACATTTTCAGGTGGATTAAGTATTTGAAGGTGGCTGTTAACGTAACAGTTATGAAAGCTGCCAGATTTAGAGCAGCAGATTTATTCCTGCGTACTTTCAGTAAACCTCCTAAGTGGTTGTCCTGATCCCTGCTCTGTAGCTACTGAGTGTGTGTAATCCAAAATATTTCTCTCCCTGAAGGTAGAGTCTGGTATTACTTTTACCCTCGTTCAGGTGAGAGAGGGTAAGGGACTTGTCATAGATGGAAACTGAGACAGATTTCCCTGGTATGCTGATCCTAACGGTCTGAGATAGCGAGTGCTTTCCCACAAGTTCTTGCAGAACGCGTCACCATGAAGAGGAATGAATAGTGCAGCCCTTCAAATATAGTGGATGTCACCTCTGCAGAGAATGCCATCATCACTGCTATATTCACAGATGTTCTTGTGACCTGAAAACTCTCAAATACCAGCCAATAATACCTGGTGCTTGTATAATGTTTCATGACCGGGACATTGTACAAGCACAGACACTGAAAAACTTGAGTTATTTCACTTACGGTCACCACAGAGGTCACTAGGCAACCTCATCTGTGCATGGAGAAGCAGAGCAGAGGAGATAGTGGATTTAACCAGGTAACTGTGGCTGAATGCTCCACCTTTAAGTGTTCTTAGATATATCAGAAACCATCTGTCAGCAGTTAGTGAAACAAAAAAGAGCTTTCTTCTTTCTGTGCTTTTTGTGTACATTTGGTTTCTTCAAAAGCGGTTGGTCAGACCGGTGTCTGTGTACTAGTCTTCTCCCTCAGCTTCCTTTCTAGCTGCTCGGAGACCATTGGAAGATTTTCATTAAAGCCAGCAAGAGTAGAAATGTATTTTTTAGATTTGGCAGAAGCTGATAGCAGTTGCTCAGGAAAACATCTTACTTGCAACAGATTTTTCAAACCCTGTGTATGGCTAGATGAACATCTAAGCCTTTAGTATCCTACAGTTGTATTGTAAAGCAAAACAAAAGAAAACACAAAGAACTTTAAAAAAAAGCTGCAGATAAGACCACCAAGTGAAGTGTAATAGAAATGAGGAGTTTTGAGATCCTGATTTCTGATGTCTCTCTTTTATGAGAACTCTTGATGTCTAATTAAGAATGAGCTAATTAACTTTCCATGGTTGAAATATTAAAAGAATCTCTTTTCTCTCTCCAGTTTTCATTTTTAAAGAAAATTGTAAGAGTTTTAAGATTTTTGAGACCTTTCCTCCTCAGTAAAGTTTGGTTTAAACTGCCTAGTGAATTCAAAATTCATGCTGGGAAATGACAGACAGATAAACTGTTGAACATGGGTTTTATCTTAGGAAACTAGGCCAAGAGGAAATCAAGTACCTGTATTTAAAAATTATGAATTTATTAAATTTCAGCATTCAAATATATTTTTTTTTGTGCATGGAAAATTATCATAGAACATAATACCTCACTGTTCCTCTTAGGCTGCCACAAGAAACATTATTAATACAAAATCTATGTATAAATTCACTTTTACAATATTGTAACCCCCACACATTATTACAGTAATTACTTCTTCCAAAATGTATATATAGTGCACGAAAATATAACCTGATTGTAAAATCGCTTACAAGCATTTTTCGTTCTCACAAGCGTTCCTTTGTGAGTAGGATGGTGTAACTTTGCTAAATTTAATCATTGCAGAAGAGTCTGCTGCTTGGTGACATACAGCATCACTGACATAACAGTAGAGTTGAGTTGTTCTTGTGTTATGCTCCTGGTTTTGTAAATATCTGTGACAAAATGAACACAATTCATATGCACATGCATTTCAGGACAACAGCTGTGGCAAAATATTGTCCTGTAATGGATGCGTAGGCTGGTTAAAAATGGCTTGATGGTACATGATCAGAGCAATGATAAACTTCTGTTAGAACGATGTGTTAACTTTTGCAAAAAGATAACAAAAGTAGATCAATACCGTTGCTTCTTTTTCATCTTTTTTTTAAAAAAAAATGTTGAATGTAATCCATGTTTAGTACAATGAGATACTAATCTGTATTACCTTGTTGCAAAATGAACAGTAGTTGTCATGTACCAGTAGTTTTGATGGTGCAAATTTATACTGTGGCCTTCAGCCACAGCAAATGGGGTAGACCTCTTGCAGAGGTTGGGTGTCTTTATAAAATACTCTCTCATCTGAGGTCTTCAGTTTTTCTTTGAAAATCGAGGCTTTGAGCCTATTCAGTGAGTACCCACTCCACTGCCTGTTAAAGGCAGGGAAAAACTCTCTTTGGGAGAGTCGTCCTTATGTTTTTCAGGTCGTAAGCGTGGAGAGGAGGACGCTGAAGGGCAGCTTCCTGCTTCTGTTGACCTCCTGCGGGCAACACATGGGTGGGACGAGGACTGGTGAGGTCTGACAGCTTTATCAAGTAGGTTTGTCTCTTCACAGTGGGCCATGGTAATGCCACAATGCCACTTCACCAGGAAGATTTGTTGATCTCAATTAGTTTAATTCTAGTCAAAATCTTAATGCCGCAGTGAGAAAGATCAGAAAGTGATCACTGGAATAGCTTTAAGGTTGCTTCCTGTGGAAGCTTCTAAAATGGGCTACTTATATAGTTTGCCCCTGATTCTTACCCAGTTCCTCCTCTACCTGTCTCCCTCTGCTTTATAATAGATCATAGAATGGATCATAGAATGGCCTAGGCTGGAAGGGACCTTAGAGATCATCTAGTCCAACCTTCCTGGTTTTGGGCAGGGACGCCACCTCTCAGCTAGACCTGGCAACACCTGGGGACCAAGCGGGAATCAAACCCGCGACCTCGCTGTTGGTCCTTGTTGCCAGCACCACGCTCAAACCACTGAGCTAACCGGCCCCCTAAATCAGATAGTCAATCATTTTGTGGTTTGAAGCATCGCAACATTTTATATGTGCTTAAATGTTTTAACTTTTTTTTTTTCTTGAGCAATTAGCTGTTTGTCTGTTTTTATGCAAGCTCACTTCAGTGACTGTTTTTGAAACTTTAGCTCAAAATATTTCACTGGTTACAAAGCCTTTTAAAGAATTTGTTACCATGAAATATTTTACCAGATAATTCACTGAGACAAATGTGAAATGTTCAGTTGGGAAGGTAAAATTATAACCAGCACATAAACCTGTCTTCATTAGCTCCCTTTCAAACATCTCCAAATGTTACCAATAGAGAAAGACATCCTCAGAGAGTGATTTGAAGCGTGAATTCTTTAGTTTTCAGTTGGAATCTGCTTCAAGTTTGAGAGGAAGGCTTTCATTTCCTGCAGCTGAGACTCATTTTTAAATGCAAACTAACAGGAAGATTAGCCTTTAAGGACTATTTAGCGACTGGCCAGTATGGTGTTGGTGACTAGAACATAAAAGGGAAAAAAAAAGAAAAATATGGACTTAAGTGAGTCAGTAAGGAGGTGCATCAAACTGTATTCTCAGCTGGTGTCAATTGATGGGGCTTCCTTTGGGACTGAGCCAGATGAGACTAGCTACAGATCTGTCCCATCGTGATTCCAACTTTAGTCCTGGGCCACAACTTGAAAGCAGTTTTCTGGATTGTTTAGTTTGTTCTTATTTTATATGCAACAGACAGAGCCTTTACTGATAACCTGTGGGACATTCTTCAAAGCTTTGCCATAAAATCTGTTAATGGCAAAGGAAACGCTTAACACTTATTGCAGTAATGAAAATATCTTCAGACACATTAAAGGCCTTTATGGAGTTTTGATAGTTTTATTATTATTGCCATTCCTGCTTTAGTAAATCAACGTGTCAAAGTTTTGTTTATTCTCGTGTCACAGAAGTTATTGGTGTACCTCTGACTGTATGCAGAAATGTATGAAGGGCTGTGCCACAGTCTTCAGATGTCTTGCCGTTTCCTCCTTTTTCTGCCTGCCTTTTGTAGTCTTCTGGAGAGAGCTGGCTGCGTCCTTAATGTCACTGGGGCTAATTCTCATGGGCTTCTGTGAAACTCTCAGCCCCCTTGCCAAGTCATGGACATCTGAACCTTGAAGAAGGTGTTTGCCTCCTGGTAGAACAGATGATTGCTAGAGGTGAGAAACCAGACTCAACAGACCCAAGTGTGTGTCTGTTTTGGCAACCTGTACAATCTATTAATATATTTAACATACTCTTATGTTTTTCCAGGCAAATGCAAGAGGGCTTTGCATGAACCACGGTCTGTAGGTCAGAAGATTGTTTTGAAGTGAATCATGATCAGTAGAAGGCTGAAAGAGGTGCCTTGTTCTCATCATTGTGCATAGTTATGGTAAAATTGTTTGACGCTTTACAGGCTTTCAGAAGCAGAGTTCTAAAAGCCACCACCACAATGAATGCAGTTTATGAATTTGATATTTTTTTTCTCTTCAATCAATGAATAATAAACCATTTATTGTACTGATCATATTTAACATTGGATTGCTGTTGCTTACAGTGTTCTACTTTGAACGTTTTGCGCCTCATCAGCATTGTGGCTTTGGCCTTGATTGTCTGTGAGTCTTAAAGATTTTGCGTTGCCACGTATTGCTGAAGTATCTGAACACGTACTGTGAGATCTAGACCTGTTAGCTTCCCTCTAAGCCTGTCTCTCCTGGCATTACAAAGGCAGTTCTGCTGCCTCACTCCTTAATACCTAAAGTGACATGGAAAAAAAGAGAGAAAACCTGAACTAGAAGCATCCAGTATGTGGCACCCCAAGGTGTGGTTGGAAAAAAGGCAATACAGGACAGGAGGCGGGACAGCATGTTAGTTCTATAGCCACTCCAAAGGGGTCTATGAATGAGAGAAGAAAAAATTGTATACAGTTTTGGCTGAACAATCTTGTAAGGCGTTGTAGGAAAACAGTTTTCCTTGAAAACTACTCACTCATTTTGTTTTTGCTTTTGTCAAAATGAATTATTTGTTGATCTGTAATGACTTTTGATTTGGGTAACTTGAAAATGTCAAGGCGGAAGAAGCAATTAAAGACAGAATGTCCTTGCACCCCTTAATTAAAAGGATTTAAAAATGTTGTTATTTAACTTTGAGCTGAGGAAAATGATAAACATATATTTAGTGTTATTTCCACTATTATACAAGTATATCCTTGATTTTTGACTGTTGATTTCTCTTCTGATCATTGTATAAGAGGGACTTCCATATCTTACTGTTAAGTATTCAAAACTGTAATCCTGGTTTGGTAGTGCACTGGTATGGTCATGTGATCAGATTTTACATGTTAAATGCTTTTTCATCAGTAATCTAATATTTATGAGCTATTACAGTACTGAGATTCAGCTAGAGGTTTTCTCTACTGGTAATGCTTGTATTTGTTTGTCAGTGACATCATTGCTTTGCCAAGAACAATTTCTCTTTAACAGAACCAAAATGTTCTTGATATCTGCATCTGTAATTCTGTATAATATTGAAGCTTACAATAGATGAGCCACATTAGCAAAGGACTACAGAAATATACATTCTTTCAGAAGAGCTGAAATGTATATTAAAGGAAAAAAATAATGGCGAAAATTTTTTGGTTTATGTCTAGCCTGACATTACCTGAATTTTCTAACAACAGTTATCATTGCATCAGAGTGCTAAGTATGTAGCATTTTGGCAAGATCATTGCCTCAAAACATACTAGTAGTGTGCTGGCATTCCACTGACTTGTATTCCAGGTGCCGGCAGCTATATCAGCATTAGTCAGTGCAGAACATCATGTTTGTGTGCCAGGGCTTCAAACCACTGGTAAAGACATGCTCTTGGCAGGAGAGCAGTGCAGAGACAAGACTGGAAGGCATCCTCCTTCCAGTGCAGCATGGTGTTGAGGGCTGGTTTTCTGCCTACTCTGGAAAAAAACTATTCCTGAAATGATTCTTTTATAAGTCATGAAGAAAAGACCACATAGTTTAATGTACTTAAAAGAAGTAGCAACACAATGAATATAGGTAAACGTATCAGTGAGACAAGCATATTTATATAGAAGCATGTATTTGTGTATATGCTGATGTATGTGTATGTGTGTTTTTATACTCCATCTTAGCCTATAGTAAATGTTCAAGACTGTTGATCTGTTTCAGAAATATAAAAAAAGAAAAAGGGCATTGAATCTCTGCCTGTACTATTTTTTTCCTTTTTTATAGGATGATCTGCAGCATTATTTTAGTTGGCTTCTCTTACGGAGAATTTAGAATACAACTACATGGGGCAGTAGAGCATGAAGACCATCCCCAGCTCACCTAGAATGGCATGGCAAATCTGCGAAGCACATTATGCTGTTGATAGCTCAAGTACTAACAGATATATAAACTGTATTTGCCTGACCCACTGCTCAGGTTAGTAAGTTCTGCCCCTTCACAACGCTAATGGCTGGGGCTCAGCGCTGCTGTAGTGTGTTTCATTCTGGTGCTAGCTTAGCCAGTGCCAGCCAGGCAACTGCACCATGCCCCAGTGTGCTGTGTGGATGCACCGTATGATAAACAGTGATGACGTCTGTCTTAAGCTGTTAAAAGAAAATAAACATTTCATTTTGTTCACTGTATATATTATTTTTCTTATTAATCTTCTACTCACTTTTCAGGCCTATGAATTTGTCGAATAGTGTGCGGCATAGTTGGACTGATAGTAGGTGATAGTTCTAAAGTAGGGTGAAATGTAGCATGGAAGAGTGTGTCCTAGTTTAACTTTTTGACCTGTAATAGATCATGGATGAGGTCCTGTTAACTTTCAGTTTTCCTCACTTGTAAAACTTGAAATGATGGTTAGCACCTCTGTGAAGTGTTTGAGAGCTTCAGGAAAACTGAATGTTCCTGATTGAACTAGTAAAAACCTACTACATTTTTGGTTTGTAGTTTGTTTCTGCTAATATAATGGGGCAACAATACTCTGCAGTGAAGGTAGAATTGCTCTACTATGCAGAAAGTAAAGCTAAATGCTGGAATAAAGCAGAAGAATTTATATGACCTTCAGGGATGGCTACAGTGCAGATGTGCATCTGAGGAAGTCATTACAGGTTTTCTAGTCAATGGAGAACACTTGCTACAATCCATTTGACTTTCTTTAGATGTCTGCTTTGAGGTGAGATGAATAATGCCTTATGAATAATGCCCATTACATAATTCAACCTTGCCTCCCTTCCATAGAGGTACCTCCAGCTGCACTGTATTGGTTGTGGTTGCTTTTGTTTGACTAAAGCACCACTTTCAAAAAATTTTTTTTTAAGACTAATTTGGTCAAGCAATCCAACACTTGTAGTGGTGATACTATTTTTTTCCCTTTCCACCCATATCTTATGTTAGCCTTCAAAAATAGTTAATGAGGCATATAAATAGCAGTCGAAACTGCTTCTCATGGAATATCATCATGTTTGAAAATAAGTGCTGAGTGTTGGTCAGCAACTGCTATAAAAATGAAAGGTAAATTTGGCATGCAGCAGTGAAATGCTGAAGTGGTGATTAGTCTTTTGACAAATAGATGAGTCTGGCTTGGCCAGCTGTCAGGATGGTTTTGCTATATTATTCTGATTGCGTTACTTTTGGATTTGAACTGAAGTCAGGGTAATTACATAGAAAGATGTGTCAGTGTTTAACAAGGTTATAAAAATATGTGCTCTGTTTCTGCACCTCCTGAGATGCAGTGGCATTTCTACGTGATCTGTGAATTATGCCATTGCAGTCATTTACTTGTTAGTCGTCATGTGAATACAAGGGTTTTCAAGGTATTTACAAAAATATATGTTTCAGCTTCCTTGGAACTGGGATATTATTATATGCAGAGAGTAACTACATGGTGAGACTGTTATTTGTGCAAGCTTGTTCTCATGAAATTATCACTGAGAGAGTTCCCATATGCACAGAAGTGCTGGCATTTTTTCCTGGAGCTGACTTGGGAGTCTGAGTTAAAAATAAAGGTGGAAAATGAAACATGATGTATGTGTACATTCCTCGTCCCATTATGCTGATAGCCCTGTACCTGGCATTTTGGAAAAATGTGAAAGTAAGCCTTTGTGGGCATATCTCCTGGCTCAGAGAAGAAGAGAGGATCTTCTGAGATTTGCATGTCGTTAGCAGTGAATATTGGGAAAAAAACCCTCTGCTTGTCCTGCCTTGGGAGAAGTGAGACTTGAAAGAACTTTCAATTCTTTGACTGGTTTGAAAACATATTTGACTTCTGAGAAAGGAAGCTAGGGAGAACGTTGAGTAAGTTGATTTACCATCTCTTGAAATACCTCCTTTACTGGTTCTGTGCCAACATCTGAAGTGCTGTAGTGACAGCAGCCAAAAGGGAGTGGGGATTTGGATGGAGATAAAAGGAAAGATTAAAAAAAAGAAGTCTAAACCTATATTTAATCCAGTGGTCTCATTATCTGAAGCTAGCCACTTCCAGGAGCTCTGCAAACTTTTATTTTAGTGAATGAATTGAGCCCTGTGTTATAATGACAAATACTCCTTCTGGGAAATACTCATGTTGTGTTACATTAATGCTAGAGTGAAAAAGTACAAAATGAATTAAATATAAAAGATATGACTTTTTACAGCTGTGATGAACGTGGATTATGGAGGCAAAGATGACCCAAGAAAGTGGAAGTGATGTGTCTGGCTTGTTGAAAAACAGGTTTTGGAATGACATCCTAGGAACAGCTGCTGCTGAGTACACAGGATTGTGAGGGATGCAGTGTGATGATTATCAGTGCAATGTCCAGTTTTTATTTAGTCCAAGAAAAAAGAGGGATTTATTAGTGTTTCTGATGGATTTACTAAAAAACATTGCTATTTGAACCATGATTCTAAGATTTTAATTCACATAATTATAGTTGACTTTTAGCTGGTTGATTTCAGTAAACTTCTACAGATTTAAACCTACTGAGAGTCTTTTCCACAGTCTTTGCAATGTTATTCATTTGGAGTATGCTCCTGTACTATAAGCTATCTGAGGCAGAGAGCTCTGAAGTTCTAAGAAAAGTGGTTTCACATCTCTTCAGAAGCAGGTTTTGCCCTTAAGTAGCCGTATTCAGCAACGTAAATCCTAGTTTGAGGATGCCTAGAAGTTAGGCATTGCAGAACTGAATTTAGCAGTACCTAGGTCGTCACCCTTGTGATTATGTGATGTCTTTGGAAATTTTGGCATTGGATGAGCTGTATGCTTCCTGTAATTCTACTTGAATTTCACATCTTGCTTTTTTCCCACTCCTTCATAGAAATGACTGCTCAGTGGCTAAATATGCTCATAAGGTAAACATATAAGGCTGTTTTATATGTTCACTTTTCCCAGACATGACCTTTTTATTCTGCTGTTGGAGCCTTGTGCAGGGTATGTGGTGAGTGCATCCTCTTTCTAGATTCTCTGAAGTCATATCAAAGCTGCAGCTGAACCAAGTGGGCAGTGATTGACAGAGAAGCCAAGCAGTGTCAGCAACAGTTTTGAGCAGTCCATAATGACAATTTTGGAGTGAAAAGTGGCATCCACGACATCAGAGCAGCCACAGCAGGAGAAGGCAATTGTTCTTTAATCTAAGTGGGAAATGAGGCATGGCAAAAGGGAAGGCTTTGGAATGGTGTGAGCACTTGAGGTTTTGAGTAAGGCTGAAGGCAGAGAAGCTTGGCATAAGAAGCTTTTGAGCGGCTGACTTGCTTTAATTAGGAGCAATGGATTTAAAGTTCAGCATGCTGATGGAAAATAATTACCTTATAGAGCTTTTAGTGGGACTATAAGTCCTTTCCTTTGTTGTTATTTAAATCTGCTGGAGTATGGGGTTGTCATCAGAAAGAATGTTTGTTGCTTCTTGTTCATTCAGGTCAGGAAAGATGTCCCTGAAACATGTAGTCACATAGTAATTATGTCATCAGATACATTGCTACAAAACTTCTCAGCAAAGAGGAATTTCCTTTACACCTGACGATAGCATTTTTCAAAATAAAATACGTCAAAGCTTAGAAGTTTATCTTGGCAGAACATCATACCATTAAAGCAAGATTGAATGTATCCTGTCCAAATCTCTTGCTTCTTGTAATGGTGCCTAAGGCTACAGTCCTCCAGATGTTGATACTACCAGCATTTACATTTTGAATGAAAAAAACCCTTGTTACCACAAACATTTTACAGTAGAAATTCTACCTTCTTTTTTTATTCAGAGCATTTTGTCTGATGTAATGCAAAAAAAATGTGATGGGAAAAAGAAGTACGTTTGTTTTACCCCCTTCAAAATAATTTGCCCTTAGCAATAAGAATGAGAAAGGATGGTACAGCAACTCCTTCACATCCCTTGCTTCCCAATCCAGGTTAAGATTGCATTATTTTTCCATAAATAGCTAAACATTGTCTTAGTCTCAGGGAGGAACCGGAAGGTGCTGCAGTAGAAATACTAGTGAGAGGGCAAGCCAAACTTTTCCTTGCACTAACACTGGCCAGACATCATCAGCATTAAACTTCATGAGCTTTATTTACACGGAGTCAGCTCACACTGCCTTAGCCTTAAAGGGGCCTTAAAACAGTGAGAATGGAAATAATTTGCTTTAAGTTTTGGCAATTAACACAACGAATCCCACAGGCCATCAAGAGATGGTGGTTAAGGCAGCTTTGTTTTCTCAGTTTTGTTGAATACCAAATGCAGCTTGCAGCCTCTTTGTTGAGGTGATATGGTTTTATAAGATTTTGTGAATGGACCAACTGGTCAAGGGATGACAAAGGAATGAGATAGCAGGGCATCAAGAAATACATCTTTCTTGGTGTATAGTATTAGGGAAGGCATATACAGCAAGAATGGATGGGCCTCAACTGGAATTAGATTAAATTATTTTCTTTAGAAAAACTTATCACCACATGTGGATCTGCATTACGATTGCCTTGTCCTGCTCTCGCTCATTGGTTTAGCTATCTAATGTGCTTATATGTCTTGCTGGGTTTGTACGCAAGACTTGAATCTGGTAAAGAGATTCATGATGCAGCTGCATAGACTAATTTTCCAGTTGGTTGCTACTATTTTTGTCCTATAGACTCTAAATTTGGGCTTACAGTTGTGCGTCAGCCTGAAGAAGAAAGGTGTGGAGGACTGCTGATACTTTCAGGAACAGATATTCAGCTTGCCATCCTCCAGGAAATAAATTTTGGGGATGAATTACCTGGATTGTTAGTAACAGTTCCAAGGAAAGTCATGAAAACACTCACCAACCAGAACGTGTATACATTACATTTGTCACGTGTATGAGATTTTGCAGTGGTGAGATATATACGAGAAAACACAAAGGTGAGAAGTAGCATAGTGTGTCTCCCATACAAGTAACTTATAAAAGTAAATGATTTTCCCAGCTGCTGTTTTCCCCTACAAGGCACCTTTCCATGGGAACACCTTATTAGGAAAGATATTGGGATTGTGATGTGGACGGGGTTGATTTACAGGTTATACTTGGTCAAAATCAGAGGGGTCAATCTTCTAAAACTCACTTTAGATCTTGATTTTATGTAATGGCAGTAATACCATCAGAGATGTTACATTCAGCAAATAGCACACATGTATGCTTTATAATGTTACGTACACTTTGTTTTGTGCTTGCACTTTAAATAGTTTCTATTCAACCATGATGTGCTGTGGCATGGATGGACAGATGCTTCTTAGAACAAGTAACATAATTCCTAAGTTAGAAAGGTCATGGATAGGGCAATGAGACTGGGGACCCAAAGCTGGAAAATGTATTAACGTAGTTTAATCAGTCATACTAAATTCCACTGTGGCATATTTCCTCAACAAATTAGTTAAAAGGATTCTGGGTTCTGTCACTGGAAAAGAAAACACTAAATCTTTTATTCTAAAGAGAGTATTTTTTTCTTTAATTATTGTGTCTGAAAATTTGGGGATTTTTTTTTCATTTTCTTTCATGTTTATTATAGTTTACACTGTAGTATTAAAACCCCCCTTACATTAGGATGTCTAGCTTTTCCTGTAAATTTTGCTAGAACTTTTTTGTGCAGCCATGATCAAATTACTTTCTCCTTCTTTGTCTCACTTTCCTTGTATTCAGGTAAAAGACTTTCAACACTATCCTGTACTTTAGTGTGTCTGTAGAGTGCATACTACAGTGAGAGGTTGATAAGATGAAATTTCTAAGAATTACTGCAGTTAAAAGAAATAATAATTTGGAGCATGGCTATGTCGCATTATCCAGCACCTTCTCTGGTGAAGGGTCATTACTTCAATTATTAGAAGAATGTGCATGCAAACCATTGGCAAGCCGTTGTGGTTTTTTAGGTGAGCAATCACAGTCCAGGAGTGTGGGTGAGATTCTGATTGTTCCCAGGCAAAGGAGTGCAAATGTGAAAGTGCATCAGTGAGATTCAGCTGACTGGTAGCTGCGGTTGCTTCATTTCCTAGAGGACCACGCAGGATTTGTGAGTTAAGCGACACCAGCTACCCCTTGAACAGCTTAAAGCTAAACTTGGAAGCCAATTCAGAACTGCTTTAATGTGGTCATTCTTATGCATCCTATGTAGCTCATACCCTGTCCCCTCCTTCCTCACAGAGGAAGGGCAAGAAACACACTTTGGGAGGGAATATGGTTCCATTGCTATGTGGTGATTCTGTAATAATTAACAACAGCAGTCTTGAGTTGCACTCTTCGTACATTCAAATTGAAATTCCTCCTCTATGAGAGCACTTGCTCTCTTTCATAAGTACCTTGTAGAGCTTTTTAGCTTATAAGCTTCATAATGTCGACACGCCACCATGAAATACAACTGCAGTATGATTTACTGTATTGAAGAACTAATGTATGATTACTTTTTTCTTAAGTAGATATGTCTAATGGGGTTTTTTAAAGTACAGAACTAATTCACAAGTTCAGTAATTAGTGATATGGTAAAAATGGGATTCATCTAAATTACTTTCAGAGTTGGCCTATTTCCATCTACACCTTTTAAATAGGTATTAATTTAAAGCCAGCTGCTTCTTGCCTTCTGCATTTCAGTATTGCTCTGTTAGTTTTTCTTTCTGCCTCCTGAGAATTAAATGTGTCTTCTGTAGGCTTATCAACCCTGACTTTCTGTATGTGACAACACTTACTGTGATCTCCTAACTCATCAATCAAATGGGAGCCATAGTCTTTGGAAGTGTTTTAGAGAGCCTTTTTCTTGAATAGCACACAGTATTTCTATAGTGAGGGTATACTATGCCATAAAAAAAAAAAAAAGTTTATGTTCCTTTAGGCTTAGAATTAGTACCATACCATTTGTGAGCACAAGTGCTGAAGCAATTTAGAAAGAGATGTTAACTTTATATCCTACCAGGGAAGTAGTTTTATTACTGTGTATGCAAAGCAACAAGAAAGAAAAGCTTTGCTTTTATATTTTATTAGCTAACATTATCATGTTTCAGGGCCTCTTCTTTTATCAGTATTTGCAGATATAGAGAAATCTTTCTTTACGAGCATACTAAAAAGAAATTAGGAAATTAATAGCGTGGCTTCCGAATCTTTAGAAAAAGCACTTGCTTTAGAAAATGAAGAATTGTTTCAGCAGTGTATGTCCCAACAATGAAGCTTACAAATGCCAGATGTAGGAGAATAACATTGTGCTTTGGCATTGGATTATGAAAGTAGAATGGAGATGAAAGCAATTAGCTTAACTGCCATGTAGAAGAGCATCACTGTTGGTAATGCCAGACATTTAAATATGAAACAAATCCCAATATAGTCCTGAGATGTCCTAAAATCATTAAAATATACTTCAGGTTGGTTTGTATTTGCCCACTGATTTTATTCTGTGAGGTGCACTTTCTGAGTTTTCTGTTATAGTTATGAGATCGAGCAACTGATGCAGAGATTTTTCTGATAGTTGTCAGAAACATGGATTTTAAGCAGATTATAAAGTATCATGAAATTCCATAGACCTGTGAGAGTTCATAATACTGTGATAAGTGCTGTTCTGGGGTGCAATTTTTACAGTCTGTGAAATGGCTTTTGACTGCGTTTGAAAACTGAAATTTTACACTGAGAAAATTTACGTACAGTGAACAGTCTTGTTTTGGTAAGATTTAAGGACTTTTTTTTTCATGTGTATTTTAGTTTATATTTACACTATAGAAGACAGATCAAAAAGTACTGTATAAGAATACTGAGAAGTTACTTCCTAAAGGAGCTTCAGTCTATCTTCTATGGAAATTCTAACAACAGAATTTCCTATAGAAATCAGTGTTGTAAGAATTCACTGTATAAGAGCATATATCCTAGTCACGTTCTTAATCCAAAATATTGAATATGGATTGCCTTGAGTTGAAAAAAGAGACTATGACTTTACATTGTCCTCTGTGGGAATCAGGAGAAGGTTCTGTAGGAACCAGTCTGAAGAACCATGCAGACCACCTTGCTCGTTGCTAATGAGTTACGAAAGTAGAATCTAAATGAAAGCGGCTAATGATTATACAAGTGTGGCACAAGAAATGCGACATCACAGTTGCTGCTTCTAAACATTTAAGTATCATGAGTCAGATTTAGATTTATGAAATTAGTCTTTAAAATGTTAATATATATGTGAGCTTGCTAGTCCTCCTTATGAAAATAGACAAGGTCATCTCTCACTTGAGTTCCCTGAGTGCTGATGGCTTTTTTGGTATCATTAGGACTAGGTCAGAGCTTCCAAACCTTAAGAAACTGGAAATAGTAAACTTAGATGCCCATGCTGATGCTTCTTGTGATCGGGGGGGGGAAAAAAAAAGCACCAGAAAATCTCCACAAACCTATAAGAAGCCTGGATTTCGTGATGGGTAATGAAATGACTGAGATACCTTACAATAATCTGAAAAAAATACTATCTTGTCCAATCTGAGATGATTGCAAGCATTACTCATGCTACAAATTTAACTTGTTAATTAAGCATGTATGCTATCGTTAAAGCCCTGTAACTTAACTATAAACCTTTGAAATATTTTTCCACTGAAATGAAATGCTTTTTATCATTATACCTCTTGATTTCCTGAGGTTCAGTTTCAGTCGGCTGTTCTTTAGCTAGCAACAGATTTTATTTAAGTGCTAGGCTACATTGATAATAATGAGGTTGTCAAGTGTTACAGAGGAAAAATTACAGCTGCTATTTATCCGCTTGTTGCTGGCATTGAATTTGTTCAATTGACGTTGCATGTAAAATGCTGGAACAAGCAGAGAAAGATGTGATTCGGGCAGTGAAATTTCCCTACCACTATGGTTGGTTATATCATTCCAGAGAAGACTAGGAGCCTCTTACATATGATGATGGTATCACATAATTTCTTCTCCATAAGGCAGAAAGATTTTATCATTGGCAAAATTAAACTGGAAAGAGATCCAAAAGAAGAACTGGATTAACCGCTTCCTATGCGTTTGTAGTAGACCATTTCCAGCACCACTAAGGTATGTTCGGTTCTGGATATTGGTATGAATTCAGCAAATGCCAGATCTACTTTCTTAGCTTCACTTGGCTGAACATTCGAGTGTTTTGGCTGGCCTCTGAATGAGCTTTTTCAGGAATGAGAGATGCGATTGGCTCTTTGGTTGGTTTGAAATCATTAAGGATTGCAAAGAGTCAGCCTTCTTCATTGCTAGGCAGACTAGTTTAGGCATGAAAGATGAAAAGAGTTTCTTTTCTTGAAAGCCATATTTGTAATTTCTGTAGAAAAGGCCTTCCGTTCATAATTCTTTCATGAGTCAGTAAAAACATGAATAAATAAGGAAGATATTTTAGACTGGTGATACCCAAGTTTAATTTGCACAAGCAAACTGCCTCACCATGAAGTGTAAACTGAAGAGGGGTTGTAGGGAGTTGTTTCTGGAGTTCCTCAGCTGGTCTGGAATCCATTATTCTGACTGCATTCTCATCTTTTATTTGCAGTATCTCCAAGCGATGAACTATGTCAGTGTTGAATGATAATCAAGGATTTGATCTCTCATTATGCCCCAAAATCCATCTTAAAGGAACATTAAATTTACAAGGAGAATTCACATTTAAGAATAACTGTGCATTCTTAGTTCAGCCGTTGTATGCTTATGTCCTGAACTCCCTTATTGCAAGATATCCTACTTTTACTCTAGGGTCCCAGGCTTACACAATGCAAAGGACATCCTTCTGCAGAACCAGAATCAACATTACAAAGTGCAAAATGTTGCTCAGTATAATTGCGGAGGCAGAATACTGCTGGAAGATAAAAAAGTATCTCAAGATGAAGTAAAAGAAAATGCTCTGGAAAAAAACCCCAAAAATTTCAGTTCCCCTTCTGCTTGGCAAGTCACTTTTAATCAGATTTTCAAAGTTAGGGAGGAATTACATGTTCTTGACTTTTGAGGTGCCACAGTATTTTTTGGGCCTAGACTTAAAAAAAGCATTTTAAGTGCTTACAGCTGCAACTGGAGTCTGTACTTGTGTGATGTGAAATATTATAAAAAGGGGGTGTATATGTAACAAAATGAACATTCAGAGTTAATGGTGTTTTGATTATTTTTGGCATTCTTCCATGAAAAGAGAGGATGCTAATCCTCACTCACAGAAGGGGTGTGAGATAAATTCAAGACCTTATGTAAAGTTCTGAGGTGCTAATATGGTATTGAAAAGCTTAGGAGGAACTTATAATAATCCAGTGTTTAAATGGTGTGCATATTAAGCATGGGCTAGGGAAATTCAGTTGTGTGCCATATGGTAGAGAACGGAGGAACAAATATTTCATTACCTGTGAGAATGAAATCAGTGTCTTGAAAGTTTTTTGGACATATCCTAAAGCATTTAATGCAAGACTGTACACCAGAACATGCTGTCTGTATCTTCTGCCTGTTTTGCTTTTAGATGCTTAGTTTAGCCTGTTTCAGCTCATATTTAAGGATAGTATAACTTTAAATACAAATCTAGTCATACTAAAATCAATCTATGAACAGATTCATAACCTTAAATAAAAAATACTGCATCACTATGTCATTGGGTTGGAGGTAAATGTCTAAACTGTTTCTTATTTCTAGTTAAGTTATAACCATTTTGTCGGGCTTGTTGATCACCACATTGCCAGGAGATGAGCAGAGAGAAGCAACTGGTTAACAGCTGGCTGCATCTGGTCACAGCCAGGAAAGCACAGCAATAGAATAAACAATTCAGTTTTCAACAGCTGCATCTGTAGTTACAGTCTACCGAATCAAATGAATGCAGCTTTCCAAGTACAATTTGTGAGCTCGAAACATAAATTGTCTTTAGAAACTTTTAGAATTAATGAGAGAAGAAAAAAATCTCCTTATTTTCCATCTTCTCCCTCTCTTACTGTTGTTATTTTTAATTTCCATCTTTGTTTTAAACATTGGAAACATTTACTAATAGACAACATGCTTAAGTATTTTAATTCTTCTCTCTGACTTTTACCTTGATGTACAACTCTCTATTTCAGTTTCTAAAGATTCTGTTCCCTCTTCTTTCACTTCTAGGAACATTTGAGTGCTGTTAGATATTTCCTGATATCCACCAAGGACCTTGCGATAGGTTTTATTGGCCCTGGAAAGTCACCAGATACAATATTGATAGGTAGCAGTAAACCACTTTATTAAAGAACAGATTGGATTTGGAGTGCAGTTACATCATGGATTGCCTGAATATGCTATTGAAAGACTTTGAAAATGGGAGATGGTCATGCTATTTGAAGACAACACACCTGAGGCCAGAAACGATTGTATCATTTCTCCATCAAGATGTCAGCAATCTCAGATGCTGAGATTAAAGGAAGCTAAGGTGGCCTGGGATATTGTAGTACTTCGGCAACTACCTGATGGTTCAGAATCTCAGGATAAGTTAATTTGCAGAGAACAGTGAATCTAAGGCTGAAAGCTCATGACAGGTGAAGGAAAGGAATTGCTTTACATTTGTGCTGGTGGTAAACAGAAAAGATGCTCATCACACTCTGGCATCTGGACATGCTGATGCTGAAGTGCTTTGAAATCTGTAAATGTCAGAGTAAGTGCTGAGTAAGTTCATGCTATAAAATATCTTTAAAAAACAGTGATCCTGTATTTTGGGCATTCACAGGACTGATTAATAATGTACATGAGTAGGTACAGCTATTGTTTGAAATAACTAGCCATAACCCATCACAGGTGCTAAAGGCTGAGTTAATTGATGTTAATATTGACTATTTCTATTGTCAAAGACTGTGGAAGCCACAGATGTAGCCCACAGGCTGACCAAAATAGGTTCTGAATGACAGAATAAAAAGACAAACTCTATCCTAGCCAACTTGAACTATAAATATAAACCAAAGACTTTGAAAATGGGAGATGGTCATGCTATTTGAAGACAACACACCTGAGGCCAGAAACGATTGTATCATTTCTCCATCAAGATGTCAGCAATCTCCAAATCACAAGTGACCAATGGACTTGTGACTCAAAGTGCATCTTAATTGCAAGATGGCATTTGGGATGAACTGCACACCCTGGGAAAGCATTGCTTTGTTAGAGAGGTGTGCTGTCCCAGAGTATCGCTCCCCTTAGTGAAGGGCTCCTGTACATCTCACAGTGCGGTTCAGACTGAATTTGCAGAATTTATTGTGAAATCAGACCAGAGTTACAAGAGAACTGCCTCAGTCCTTATAGCCATGTCAGTCCATATTATCTACCTGTCTTGGAAAACAGTAGGTTTTGAACAACAAAAAGTTGGCCATAAGGCCACACGTATAATAGATTGCTAAATCAGGGCATATCAACTTTAGGTGAGATTTTGGCAGATGAAAAAGCCTTTCACGTTACCTTTTGACCCACATACCTCTCTAGCTGCAGTTGTTGTTATGTAGTGCCTTTGCCTGCACTACATAAAGAACTATTTCCAAAGCAGACAGATGGTAGACGGAAAAGTTTGTCTAAGAGACAAAAGAGCCTTAACAGTTTCTTCAACCTGTTCTTATCTCCTGGGTAAATAAAAGCTGCGTAATTATATATTTACTTGGGAGACTAAAAGGCTTTCTTCAAATTCATTAGTACTACTTGCATAACTGATCCATATTTTATATTGTCAAGGACTTTTTATACACTTTTTTCATAAAATGAACAAATGCCTGGGATCTGATTTCATAATCCTTTATTTAACTTATTTTGATTACAGCTGCCATTTTGTCTGAATAAGCACAAGAGGAGTGAGCCCAAAGGTATGTTGTAAAACTTCATATTGCATGATGCTAATACTGACTCAAAGAGTCTTTTAACAACAATATTTTCTATTTTAGATTGATATGAATCAATACAACATCAAAGAAATTATTTCACTTGCAAGCAAACATACTGGTAGGACTATTAGGTGCTCATACATACACATTAATGAATCTTCAGTAGAGCATGCAGAATTTTATGGCATTTTGTTTACTTATTAATCTGAAGTTTGATATGTAAAAAGTAAGTATCTTGCCACAGCCAGAAGAGCCAGTGATTTCCTAACTATGATTGTCACATAGCTAGATGGACAGCTATGTAGATTTTAAGAACTGAACAATAGTAAAGCAAATAATTGCAAATAAGCTATTTAACTTTACACTTTGGCTTTGGTTCAAAAGGTCATCAGTCAGATGCCTGAAAACATCCCTCAGTGAGTCCAGATACCAAAATAGTGTTCATCCCTTCCATCTTCCCTCTTAACTTAAAGAAATGTTAAAGATTATGTTATTGACCTTATAAGCACAAATCTATGACAGATACTTTTTTTAATTTATGGTTAGTTGCAAGATCAGCAAATGTAATATCCTCTGGACCCACAAGCTGGCTTGTACCAGTGTAATAAATATCTTCTGCTAGAACTGAGGCTGTAGTTAGGTTGAGTTGGACTCCATTTATGTAAACTCCTGGTTTCATTTGAAATGTGCTTCAGTCTTAGAATTCAGTTTTATGTTAACTATCTGAAGAAGCCTGAATTCTTGACACAGTCTATGTAGAGCTCTGTTCAACTCAGAATCAAAGAACTGGGGAGCTGCGTAGGTTGATACACGTGAAACAAACAGGAGCAAAAAAAAAAAAAAAGAGGCTCAGAAGAAAGAAATGTTCATTTCATTCTCTGTAGAACAATAAGCAGTTGGTATACAGAACAGAAACTCTGTTAGGGTCCTTCAGTCTAGTACCTCTGTAGAGAGAACAATGGAAAGTGTCTGGTCTGATCTCTAATGCTGCTTAATACAGCTAATAACTGCTAGAGAAAGGAAAGGACCCAAGGTGTTTGTTATCAGCCTATTACTATCCAAAGAGATTGCACAAGTAGTTGCCTACTTTAGAATAAATATGTTTCTCCTGATTTGTTACAGCATTCTCAAAAGGAAAGTCTGAGGAGTGATTGGAGCAATTTGATGCGGGAGACCTCTACAACAGTACTCCCCTATGAGTGTGGTCTTCAGCTCAGCTAGATTAAAAAAAGGGAGGTGGAGACAGTGGTCATGTCTCGAAGCAGCATTTAAATGTGTAATTTTAGCCATGTAAGTTAGAACATGTCCCCACACTGTAAAATGTCACTGATTAAACATACGCATCTTTTTATCAAGTACTATTGCTACTTCCCAGTGTCAGTAACTCATCTGCACAGGCATGATAAGTGAATGGCAGTGTTTTACCCTGTGAGTAAATCTAATTACTGGCTTAGTCACAACACACAATTCTACTATTTGTAGGCACAATCTCATAAAATGTTTTGGTCTTCCAAGAAGGCAGACCAATGCAAGGGACATTTCCCAGAGCCATACCACTTTAATGATAATTAAATCTAAACTCACTATCATCGCGTAACAACTTCTGAAGTCAAATTTTGTGACAACTTAAAGAACAGCCTTTCAGAGAATAAGTAGTATTACTAGCGTACGTTCTTTCTGTTTGCATTATCCTGTTGACCATTGTATTCTTTCTGCTAAATGTATAACTCAGTGGGTCAGCATTGAGTCTGGTCCTAATCTGAATACAGAAAGGTGGAGATGTAAAAAATACCAGCCATCTGTTTGCTCTTTAAAGGAATGTGGCTCAGCTGCTAAAATCACTGTCAGTAACAGGTAGAGGAATGTGAGGAATGCTTAGAGAAGAATCCATAAAACGTATCTCTTGTTTTCTTATCTCTTCTCTCACAACAAGAAGACACTTAGCATCACCCCTATAATTGTCTTTTTGCAAATTGTTTCATTAGTATTTCCTGCCACAGATCAAATTGTCATTATTCTTCTAACCTCTGTTTCTCCTTATCTAGCTAAGTAAATGTGTTGTGGCCACAAAAGTTACCTTTAAATTGCAAACTCCAGTCTGCTGTACTGTTAGATTGTTACGCGTCTGAGTCTTTGAAACAGATTTTTGCTAATACCAGGAAAATAATTTCAAAAATGATTATTCAGTGTCTTAGCTGTTCTAAAATATTTTGTGTGATTTTTTTCTCCGTTGTTGTTTGTTTTGGTTTTTTTTAAGAAGGAGAAAACAGCAGACAAATGAACATATAAGATGCATCTGAGCAACATCCTGTAGCATTCTGGAAGGCAATGGAAATCACATTAAAATATTGTTTTCTTACTCCAGGAAAAATCCAGATCACAGCTTTGCATGCGATCTTACTGTATTATTTGATCTATTTTCTATGGCTTATTTAGCCTGTGATACAGTAATACCTATTTCAGCTACAGCTCTTCACTTTCATTGAGCATAGAATTATCAGAAGTCTGAGGCAAGTCTGGAAAAAAAGGTTTAGTTGCCTAATCTGTTGGTGACATTTGGTTTAGAACCATTAGCTCCTCAGTGGGTGTCCCCTCAAAGAGCAGCAGAGCATGGCAGTACCCCTACGAAAGCAGTTACAGGACAGAGAAGCAAGGGGATCCCATTGAGTATGGCACGTGTTGCTCTGCAACAAGTACGGCAGTGCTGCCTATGGAAAAGGCACACTTCTGTCAAGCTGGTGAACGCCTCATACACTCTCTGGAAGCCAGCAGACATGAAGAAAAAAAAGAGTTTAGCACTGTAAAAAAAAAAAAAAGGCTCTCTGGGCTTTCGCCTAATGTATGTCGGCACAGTGCCATGAAGCTATGCGGGTTTATTAAATGTAAGAGCTGCTGCTTATGTGTAAATTAGGACTGCCACCTGGCTGGTTTCCAGCTGTCTTGCCTGGTTTTATTCTGAACTTGCCGGCTGCTGTTGGAGCTACTGTACAGATTGGTCTGGACATTCTCAGCAGGCTTTTTTTTGGAAGGTGGCTGGCCTTTTCTCTGTTGAAGATGACTGCATTTTACCTGTGTTTTAATGACAAAGTGCCACTGAAGTCACAGAGGTGATTATTCTGGAACTTTAATGGTAGCAATCACCATGACAAAAAAAATGGGTCACTGAAAACAGAATGTAGTAAAAAGAGGTTAGCTTCATCTAAATTAAAAAATGGTGAAAAAGCATGCAGTCTAGGGCTTTTTTATAGCCTTTTGAATTATAGCAGTTATGTAGATGGATGCAGATAAGTTAAAATAGAAACATATTTTGACACTTACTGAATTGTAGACCAACAGAAGCTAGTAGATAGAAGTTTTCACTTTCTAAGCATTTTATAAATATGTCTCTTCATTATTTCTTTGTTGGCTTTTGTTTTCTGTGTGCCTCTAAAGATATGCCAACTGATAAACTTTCTGTACTTAAATCAGATACTGATAATGACCATTTTCTCTGTTCTTTAAGACAAGGTGCTCAAAACTGTGTGTTTTCAGACCAGTGAATATTTTTTCTTTCACAGTTCCCAGTACAAGCCAAATCGGACAAGATCAAGAGGGCAAGTGCTGGGACATGTCGGTTATTTTTGTGTCCAAAGTGCCTGAAGAATTATTTTATGATCTCACTCAACTACCGTCTTTAAGACAGAGGTGATACTTCCAAAGTTCAGGTAGGTGCCCAAATTTGTCCTCACAATTGAAAGGCAATGTTTGTATTCTGAGCATGTACAGAAATGTATGGCGGTGCTGCACAATATGAGGTGAATGAACCTTCTTGGCTGGCTATTCTTGCATTTGTGAAGTTGTATGATCTTTCTTCTGGCTTTGAAATAGTCTTAGCAACCTGCACCAGGCTACAAAAGATTTGCATTCTCCTGTATAGATGAGAAAAAAGGGTGAACATTAATTCCAAGGAAGCCGTCAACCCTTTTTTGTTCCCACATATAGTAGTATCCGGATGTTCTGCATCTGTTAGAAACAACTCACTAGCACCTAATACTTACAGTATATGTATAAACAGAGAGGTCTTGTTTACATGCCAAATGCTTGCACTCACCCTGCTGTCCGGTGCTGGAAACAGAGTTGCGTGGCTGTCAGTGATTCCGGTCTTTTGCAGAAGGTTTTTTGTTCTGCAGAATGCCTAATCAGATCGTCATAGGTATCCCTAACATAGCGGGGAAAAGTGGAGATGGGCATGGGCATAATTAAAAGAAACTGAGTGCTCTTTTCCAGATGTGATTAAGTCTTGGCAGCTAAGAACAACACAGAAAGACCCCCCAAAACTGTGTTCTTCTTCTTAACATTAGGTAATCTGCTGTGATCAGATGTTCAACACATCACAATATACTGTTCATGTTTCAGTAATTTTGGGAAAAAAAGCAGAGGAAATTCGGTGAAACATCCACCTAGCTTTCAGGATTAAGATACTGTGTTTGGATAAGCTTTTAAATTTGTAAGTGCTTATTATCGTATTATATCCTAACAGTTCGTGCAACAAATACCGCAATCTAAAGCTGAGACAGCTATACCTTGTAAAAATCTGTACATGCTTAACACAGTTTCCTGGCAATTCAGATAACATCAAATTTGTCACCTTTACAGTATCTTGCTTTGAGGTTTCTGGCATTTTTGTGTGAGACAAAAAAAGTCTTAAAGATGCTAAAGTTTGTGAAATAACTTTGCCTTCAGAGGCACTGGCAGTTCACAATATGGAATGTATCAACACCCCACCAACAATTACAGCCTTTTAAATTTTGCAACATAAGACAGTCCAAAAGCAGAAATTCTCTAAAAAGTATGTACTTACTGTTTATGCCTGTTGAAATTATCTGGAAAGATAGCTTTAGCTAATGGTTTTTAAATGTTCTATTACTTTTGAACACTCTTACTGTATATGTTGACTTTTATTCTTCGAACACTGAAACTCATGCAATGTAGTTGACCTTTGTCAATTATAAACACTTAACTGCCGACAGAGCCAGTTTTGCTGGCACCTCGTATCAGATTCCTGAAAACATTTTCAGAACTGTTTCAGATACCGAGGAAGTCTCTACATTAGCATAGCATGCAGATTGATCTCCTTGCTTGCTGTTGTTTCTATAGGAGAAATGCTTCTTTACAACTTTCTCACAGCTGGAGGAAGCTGAATGAGCTCGGTCATGGCAATAACGCTCTGAACCCAGGAGGCGAACCATGTATTAGGATATAACCCTGCTTCATTTCCCATTTAGGATAATTTTTAAATTTCCACTAACCAAAGTAAAGGCAAAAAAGGAGCCAGTGTTTTCTGCTTACCTGGCATATTTCTGAAGCATGAAAGAGCAAAGTAATTCTGGTTTGTCCCCATTAGATTGCACATACTGCTATTCAGATACACTGTGTGCAATCCAATTGTGTAATGAATGTATCTTAAGGCCCCCGTTTAAATGTCTAATATTTACATTTGAAGGTCTTTACTGCTATAGATCAGCCAGTCTTTTCTTTTGCTTAAAAACATTTCTTACTTGCCTTTCTAATACTTCTACACTCTTCATGTGTTTTTGACAGTGGATTGTGTAAAGCTTTTTAATCTATAGAAGTACAGTGGAAGGCTGCTGGGACTTTGGAAAGCAAGCAAGCACAAGGAAGAGGCAGAAAACTTTGTCTGTGCAACAGAAGTTTTATTTTAGCAAAGCATTGGGCTATTTTCCAGTTGGAAAGTGAGCTGTAAAAATAGGATGCTCTGTGAGTCACAGCTAAGGGATCAAATGTCTTCACTAGAATGCAAATACAATGTACAGACAAACTGAAGGAGATCTGAACAGATTAAATTGATGTGCTAAGGAAGATGAAGAGTCAAAGAGTAGTGTACTAATGCTAGGAACCTGGATGAAAAGCAGTAATAATCGGAATTTCTAAATGTGAAGCACTTGAACATGTTCAAATAAGGAAAATATAGAATTGCTCAGTACATATTTATGTCTTCTGCATTTGGAAAGACGATCTTTGAGTTCATAGCATTTAAGAAAGATGAATTTCTTCATCTGCCAGCCAATTGGAAACAAGGAGGATTTGAAGAAAAACCTTCTAGAGATAGTCCTTTTAAAACCTTTTTTCACATCAGAGTCCTTAAAGAATTGTTTCCTCATATACCTTGCCTGATGATCTTTACCTGTAACTTTCTGAAAAAAATGTGGCAACTTCATCAAACTGCTAGTGTTAGTATAGTACAACTATTTGTTGAAGGCAGATAGGAATACTGGAATAGCCACAGGTGGGATAGTGTGATACAAATCCTAGGAAGGAGAAGGTGAGACGACTGACATGGGATTCAGCTAAAAAGGAGTGAAGGGTGAGGAATGTAATAGATCAAGGTAATTTTATGAAGATTAGTTTTCCTCAAAAAATTTGATGTGATCATGATTGTTTGAGAAAACAGTTGTGTAGCTATATTTGGACCTCTGTAGAGTGAATGACTTCATATTGCCTGACACTGTTATTCAAAATACAGCACAGTACACTAACAATAAAGCATAATACCAGATTAAGACATGGCTAACTGACAGATCACAAAAATAGCTGTCAATAGAGAATCATCATGCAAGTGTCTGTATTTCTGCATTACATATTTTTCAACATTTTCATCAATGTCTTGGAAGTTGATAAGATTTCCATCAACTATAGTAAGGGATGCCCTGCAAACTATTGAGGCAAAGAGTACAGTCAGAAAAACAAGTTGAAACTGCTTAGAAGCTGGTCTGTACTGAAATGTTTCTAATGCCAAGTACTTGGTTTGAAGATCTCTGAAGATTTTGTCATCTGTCTTCTTCTCTGATCCCTCTGCATCTCATCTTTCTGTGTTGTCATTGACATAGAGCAGTTCAGCTGCTGAATGTCTTATCAGTTCTCTGTATTCACAAATACACGTCTACCCCAGACATCCTTACTTGGATACATCTCTACAAAAAAATTCTCTAGCCACTCTCCCTTTTTGAATGCAACTGTCAGGGTCTGGCCACTTCCATGGTGTTACTTTTTTTTTTTTCCCCCCTGTCTGGATAGTCTCATCTAAATTCTCCTTTGGGAGTTGTCCCTGACCTTTGCTAGCTCCCAGGTTGTTTTGTGGATTAGTGGCAAGGTCAAAATACTGGCAGGGACTGCTGGGTGGTTGACAGTGTGGGTGGATGAGTTCCGGGAATGGAATCTGTGGCTGGGTCTGCATTACACTAGTATTGATAGAACCTTTCTGTGCAAATCAAAGTCCTGACTCCCCTCTGTGATGTCCTTTAACTGCTCATCTGACAAATCAAATTCAGCATGGATGAAGTGAAAAATGTGTTTCCCTGCCTGACATCACTGCTTCTAACAAATACGTTCTCACAGTCACCATTTTTTCTGATCTCTACCATCTTTGCCTATCATGTAGAATGATGATCTGAACGTTGCCTTCAACCCTAGACTCTCCCTCAAGCTTTGTATCCTGCCATGGTCCTATGCAGCTTACATTCGTAGTACAAAATTTAACAAAATAAGTAAGAAATAATAAGGATGACATTATCTGGGAGCAGGGAATTTGAAGTTCACTTTGGGAGGGGTAAGGGATTTGGAGCACAGGGTGAGTCGTATAATAGGAAGCATGTTATGGATATATAAATCATGAATAACATACAGTTAAACATGAACTTTTAGAAAGATATGTGGATTGATGGCCAGGGAATACAAGCAAGGAATTTATTTTATTTCTACTCATTAGATGTAATTACCAACTCATTTGTTTTCCTCTTGAGAAAAAAAAGCAGTACGTATATTTTTGATGTTCACATTTGCAAAAGAGATGGTGAACAATTGGAAGCAATATGGAAAAGAATCATAATAATACTCAAGGTCTGAAGAGAATACCATAAAACAGTCAGTTTGTCAAAGTTGACTGGATAAAAACATGTGAATACCTTCATGTTACCTGATACTGAATGAAAAACACACTTATCTCTGACAACAGCTTAGAGGTGAATAAGAAGAACCTGTTCCAGCCTGAAAAAAATGTTAGAATGGAGTGTTAAGATATTTGGTTCTTTTGTATTTAACTGTTACTGCTTTTATAAACTAGAATATTTTTTCACTCAAAGTGAAAGGTAGGCAACCAGAAAAGCAATCTCAGTGCAAAATTAGTGCATAAATATAGATCTTAGTAGCAAAATTAGTGCATAAATAGAGAGCAGCCTTTGTTTCTGAATGTTGACGATTTTTTGAAAGTGGTGCCTAAATAACTAAAGTAACTTTAACGTGATCTATTACCTCTACCTGCAGCTTGTGTCTACTATTTGTTTATCCTTCCAGGCATCCAAAAATATGTGTAAAACACATGGAAAGCATGTGCTACGTGGAAAGATTGCTGAAGATCTAGAATGTATAACCCCCAAGCCAATTCCTTTGTGCTGTAACTGTGTTTAATGCAACTGAGGTGAACAAAGTTTTACCAGTGGTGAATCTGGCTCAAGCTGTTAATTTCCTATTCAACATAGGGAAGGGAGAAAATGTCACTTTTCCTGAAGGCATTTCCTGAAGCTACATGTTACATATCAATGCATATCATAGAAAGAACTGCCTCGATGATTCATTAAGACCTCATAGAACAGTGCACTGTGAACAGATACTACAAAAATGACAGATTTTGGTCTGTTTCACTTAATTACTTCAGTATGAGATTTTTTCTCTTTGAGAAGGGCCCTTTGTCATGATAATGAGCGTAACAGTAACAACTACTGAATAATATCACATAGTCATCACCCCAGCAGGTGTGAATATTCCACAAAAAATTTCACTTCAAGGCTGGTTTTCCCTTTTTAAAAAAAATATTCTGGTTTAATTTTATCCGTTGGTTCTGTTCTCGGTCTTTGAGGGACAAATATCCCCTACTTCCTTACTGAGAGTAGGTGAAGGCTAGGCAGGGTCCTAACAACATCCCAGTTAAGTGCCTAGAGATAAGGAGGATGGAGCCTGGCTTTCATTTGCTCTCCAGTAAGTATATGTAATGCACATTCAGACTGGAAGAATGAAGGAAGATGTGAACTTGGATGCACTCTACTCAAATCAATAAATTCTGTGGGGCCAGTGTCTTACCCTTCTAAAAGTGTGGCCCCATTGAGTCGCAGCACGGTGATGATCTCTCCCTGTCTTCAGCTCTAGAAGAACTGAATATTAGAACTCTTAATTTACGATCAGCACTGTAACAATCTTTGTCTTGGTCACATTGTCTGGCAGCAGTGAGCACAAATGTGTTTACTGAAACTCATTCCAGGGCAATGTAATTGTCCTTATTTAGGCAGTTTTTAAAAGGGAGAAATATATAATTCATGGCAATCTTTAAAAACTGGCTGACCAAGACTCATGACAAATGCTTACAAATGGGGATTAAAACCTGAGCTGTCAGTGAGATAATTAGTTTATTCCAGCACACTGAAAGGCTGTGGTTGTGATGATGATGGGTGCCATCTGATGAGTAAGGAGTCATGTTACAACACAAACACATGCTCCTTCCTCCCTTCCCCTCTCCTCCAGTATAGACCTTATTTAGCCAACTATGATACTGCTTTTCAGAAGGAAAAAAAAAGGAGTTGTATTAACTCTGCTATTTTTTGGATCTTTTCAAATAGTGATTGACAGTCCCCATTTGGCTAGAGTAGCATCCGAGACCACAGATGTCAAAGAGAAATATTTGCAAATTCTGTTCCCTCTCTTAAAGCAATTATTTTTAGTTTCTGACGAGCAGGCAACTATACCCAGATATTCATAAACAGATTCTTAATGCAAAAGCTGACAGCAAATTGGCTGTATTACAAAACAAATTGTATCCTCTGTCAATAGGTTCCGTACTTTGGATTTTTTTTCTTCTAGCATTGCTGGTCACAACATGTGAAGACTGCAACTGGGTCATCATTTTCCCATCTTTTTTAGATAGATAGGATAGCTATGGAGGGAAAGAAGGAGGCTTGTGATCAAGCAGTGACATGAAAAAGTATTGCCGGGTTTCCTATGGCAGACTCTGAGGTACATAGTCCATTCTAGGAAGAGTAAGACTAGAAAGATAAACTGAGTATAGGAAAAAATATTTTGATATATTAAAAGTGCTTTTGAGGAAGAAAATTTTCATAAGCAGTTAGCCTGCAGATGACAAGAAGTCCTATTAGGGAGAGAGATAAAGCTGGATCATGACAACTAAAACAGTGGCAGCTCCATAGTTAAAGATTAAACCCTTCATGCTAATTGAAGTCAAAGCAAGCTTATTGTGACAGATAGACCTGTCTCTGCAAAGAACAAGTGTAGTGAAGACAGTTTTCCTCAAGTGAAGATGTTAACAAACAGTAGAGGAGCTGAAATACATCCACTTCAAAATAAATGCCAAGCCATAGAATCATAGAATTGTCAGGGTTGGAAGTGACCTTAAAGATCATCTAGTTACAACCCCCCTGCCATGGGCAGGGACATCTCTCTGCAAAAATCCAAGTGTGAATAATGCTAGAGAAGAGATTTATTTGCATTACCCAAGTAAACATAATGTAATACAAAAGTGTCCAGTGGAAAGGCTGAGGTGTAATTCATGACAGAAGACTTCCCACTTTAAAAAGGTAAAGTTACAAAAGGATAAGCATGCATTTTATTGCTTTTCTTGCTTGTATAAGATTCACTTGAAATAACAAGTATGTATTGTCTCAGATCTGAAACTCATGTCATGCTTGTGTTTGTGGGATTTTTGCTGATGTCACTAGGATATGAACAGGCAAAGTATCTCCACATCATACAAATGTAGTGACATTTGGAAAAAAAAGTAAAATTTGTACTACAGATAAGAGATCTGTATTGCAGCTGAGTGAAGGAAACTTTGTTCTTGATCTTTAATAAACTTCCTGTCACATGTATCACTCCCCGTCTCAATAATTTCAGTCTTAGTGAAGTTCCTTCTTTCATGATTAGTGAACTGCTTGTAGCTGGATAACAGAGGTTAGTTATTTTCTAAATGTCAGTTTTAGCAGAGCATAAATGACTGGAGAAGACAAGGAGTGCAATGCATGCATGTAATACTTTGATGTGTGGAGATTAAATATTTTACAAGATGAATCATTTCCTGCTGCCTCAAATGTGTGGTTTGTTGAGTGTTTTTTTTTCTTTTCTGTATTTTTAAAAAAGTGGATAGTTGCGTTATTACATTAGTGATGATGAAAGCAAAGGCATTTTGCTTGTGAACTCTGTCACACCTCTCTGTAACTCCTTTCATTTAAGTTAATGGCTGACCACATGACCCCGTGTTTATGTAGTATGATGTACTTTTGATATGGTAAAAGTTTATGTGAAAACACACACTGTTGGTTTGGCGAGATATGATCAGTGTCCTTTCACTGTGACCAAGGAGCTAGGAGAAGAGCTTGGGGAAGAGGAGACTGAGGGCTGACCTCATAAATGTTTATAAATATGTCAAGGGGGAGTGTCAGGAGGACGGTGCCAGGCTCTTTTCAGTGACATTAAGGCCAGGCTGGATGGGGCTCTGAGCAGCCTGATCTAGAGGGGGATGTCCCTGCCCATGGCGGGGGGTTGGACTAAATGATCTTTAAGGTCCCTTCCAACCCTGACAGTTCTATGATTCTATGATGACAGGACAAGGGGCAATGGGTAGAAGGTGGAACATAGGAGGTTCCACAAAAATATTAGAAAAAACTTTTTTCACTGTGAGGGTGACAGAGCCCTGGCACAGGCTGCCCAGGGAGGTTGTGGATTCTTCTTCTTTGGGGGCATTTAAAACCCGCCTGGACACGTTCCTGTGTGACCTACTGTAGGTGATCCTGCTCTGGCAGGGGGGGTGACCTAGACGATCTTTGGAGGTCCCTTCCAGCCCCTGACATGCTGTGATTCTGTGAAAGCCTGGGTCTTTAACTGTTGAGTTTTAATTCTGGAAAATCTACAGCTTGGCTAATTCTGTGACAGTGTATGTTGAACTGCAAGTAAAGACAGCTTGGCTACAAACAGCTGTCAGATATGGCTTGCCGCTATCGAGAGTTAAACAGAGAGAGATGATTGGCATGATCTGCATATTTTTAGCTAGAAAATGAAATATCCATATAATTACTATTTTCACCTTTTTAATTGTAAAAGAAGTTGAAAGAAGACACAACCAGTTTTAATTTTTTTCATTGCATTAATTAATAAATTACTTCTTAATTGCTAATTCATAAGAAAATGGATCTGCTTCGCTGACTTTTTCCTTTTCCCTCTTCAAATTTGTCTCCAGGGCAAACAGCTCTTTAGCTACACACCTGGCCTAGAAGAAACCTTCCATTTCAAACTCTGCTTTTTACAACAGTGCCTGGTATGACAATCCTATTGCAGAGCTGGAGGTGTGACAAAGTCGCAATTCATAAACCAACTAGCCCTTCCAGGTTAGAGTGCTGTTTCAAATCAATTTTGCCTCAGTTTTAGGGGAAAAAAGTGTAGTTTGGGTATACAAGCTAGGAAAATCAGTTGGGTGTAATTCTTTGTCTGAGGCCAGATGATTTTGTTATCTACTGTAAGCTGTACTAGCACTGTTATTCAGGGCTAGTTTGCCTGTCTATGTTGCTATCCTTGCAGAGAGCTGATGGGAAAAGGCATTACTGAAGCTGGCTTTGTGGATGGTTGGTAAAGACCAATGCTGTCTATCCCTCAATTTATCTCTGTAGTTATGCATATGCACAGGGTGAGGCAGGTATCTGCTCTTTACCCTCTTGTCAGCTTAGAGTACACTCAGACGGTTTTTAAATAAGATAGACCGTGTTTATTCCAGTTTTTCACCACCATTGTACCTGTGATGCAGAAGGAACGAGAGGACATTAGCTGTGGACTCTTCATTTTTTATGACACTGCTCAAGTGTCTTTTTTGTGCATCTGAAAAGCAGCACAAGATCTGTCACATACTGCCTTGCTCATCCCACTCCTTACACCCAGGTTGATGGGCCAGGCAGGTTGTAACAATGGCAAGTTACTATCTACGTATTGTTTCACTAGTTTCTTATAATAAAAACCTCCCCAAAGCAGGACAAAGGACATAAAATGCAACAGAAAATCAAGCTCAGTTTGTGTTTGGCAGGTGGTAAATTTTTCCTTTTAGATTGTGTCATGAAAAAAATTAAACCAACTACTGTTGTCGGAGAGCTGGTGTATATATATTATCTTAAATATTTTTCCCCCCTCCAAGACAGATTAACTAATATTTGAAGATACAACCTGCTCGAACTGATGTTGGTGATACCCTTAGACAGTGTCAGGAAATGAACACTCCTCATGCTCCATGGGTACCACCACACTAGTGAAGAGCTTACGCCCATTGCCATAGGGGTCACACAATGGTCAGCAATGCAGTGGCTTGTTTCCAAATGTGCCAGTGCACCAGTCCTTCTGTTCTCACCTACCCACTCCATGAGTTTTAACATCTCTCATAACTCCATTTCCCTGATAGCACTGACACTGCAAGCCCTTGTCCCTCGTGGCAGAGAGAATTAAGTCTTGAGGGAATGTTTTAAGGGTCACAGAGGGAAGACTGAGAGTATATATGCAATTTCCCCAAATTCAGTTAGACATTTTTACACTCAGAGCTTAAATTCAGTTAACATTGTGGGGGAGCGTGTCTCTCAAGCTGCAGTCATTAGCAATCTCAGCTCTCTTTATTATCTTTTTCAAAGAAAATTTCCAGCTTTAGGAAAAATAGGCAGCAGACAGTACAGCTTAAGTATAACACTTAATACAATATAAATGTGAATCTAACAGGTCCTGGAAACACAAAACAAAACAAAAGGCAGGGCTGACAACACATTCCTCTTAACTGGAAATCAACCCTCACTTTCTAGTGTTAATTATTTTAAGTCAGTCTTGCATTTCATTTCCATAAAAAGGTCATAAGAAAGGTTATAAATCTGTGTCATCTGCTGTGAATGAATTCACTTTTTGAAACTCTGCAGCCTACAGTATTTAAATGATGCCATCACTGAATATTTTTCCCCACTCAGGAACTAAACCTAGAAGAACATAGGCACATGTTTAGTCCTTAAGAAAGAATATTTATGCTCAAAGAGACCTATGGAGCTCAGAAATTTATCAATCAGCACTTAAATGTCTACAGAGCTGGCTCAAAGCAACAGTCTGTACTGGGATGCACACAATAAGAACTACTTTGAAAGTAGCTCCCATAAAACAACACTATTCTGTCCCATTTTTCTTCCCATTCATTTCCATTACAACATGCACCTTCACAATACTGAACAAGAAGCAACTCTGCAACATATATATTGAGCTAGAATACAGTTTAGGTGGGATTTTCTTAATGTTTCTTTTAATAATATTACTTATATATAAAGGAATAGGCTCTGCTTTCAATTGCACCATATAAACACTCCACAGATTTAACATGATTTACTATGGTTTCTGCATACACATGGCAGCCTATTTACCGAACATCAAAAAAATGAAGTACAGCATCCCAAAGTTGAAAATTAACATGAGTTTTAGCTATTGAGGTAACTAGACACGCTATACATAATAATGTTCTAAATAGTATTCTTTTTGTTTCTTACAGAGACGCTAAATGGGTGTATTTACTAAGAATTAGTAGTTGAAAGAACAGGTTGCTGAAGCATGCACAAAGGTGTGAAAAGCCTTCACCCAAATCTGCAGCTACACTCAGGGGCAGCCTTAGAATAGGGTAAAAGTCAGGTTTTAGCTAAGTTTACTACCACCTGAATGCCAAGAAATCACCAGAATGGTTTGAGTGCTGTATGCAGTGCTCTTGTAGGCTTGCTGAGAGGGCCTTCAGGGCATCTGGATATTTCCAGGATGCAGGAAAATTGTCTTTCCTGAGGGAGAAGGTAATGACTTTCTCGCTCCTAACTGTGCCACCCACACTTTCTATCAACTGAGTTCCTAGTATGCAGAGATTATATTTAGCCATGTGAAGAGGTGTTCCCTCTTTACATCACCGTGCACTGGAGATGGCACACAAACCAGTTGTCTTATGGGCATCAAGCAGCTGATTCATAATAGAAGTTATTGACCATTTCTTTTCCCCACAGAAACTGAAAACCAAAGAGGTTCCAACATTTTACATGAAATTTTCTCAATCTGAAAGTTTTGACAGGGTGCCAGGTCTGAATACTGATTTTGGGGCTTTTTTATCTACAAGATCTATTCTTCTTCCTGTGAAGGAAGTGAAAAGCAAACAATAATCAAAGCTTTTCGTCTGAGAAAGACATGAGTGCAAGTTAAACAAATGAGTATTTTTCTTTTGATTACCTCTCATTTGCTACTGAACTGTGAATTTGCTGCTTCGTTAGACATGAGGTGAACAAAGGGAAGCCTAATTAAAGGTTGTTACCTCTCCACATCATTGATGCCTAAAATCCATCATATCTCTATTCCCTGTTAGATAATGCTTTATAAAGAACTGATCACGGCTTTTGTTTCAAGGCCCAAAATGGTATGCCAGGTCATATGCTAAAAGAAGTTTGGCATAGATATGATAATTACACTTTAGCAGTAAGCTACTTTTTTTCTCGTTTTAGTTATCTCACAGGACTGAAACCAGAACCCAGTCTTGTTGAAATTAATGAAAGTTTTTTGTCAAAGAAAGCAAGAGCAGATCTCTGATGAGAATTCTCCTGACATAGAACACAACGTATAGGTTGAAAATCAGCTTAGTCACCCAGGCTTGGAGTGAATGTGCCCCATTGTTAAATCCTAGCTGAGGAAGCGTCCTTGATATAGCTGAAAAATGCTTCCTCTGCTGTGCATAGGATAAGGAATCCACTCAAGAACATCTGTCTTCTCAGGCATCAAGGCTAAACAGTATGTGCACTAGCAGGATAGCACTGTTAGAAAAAAGAAGCACAGTACCATTACACATTGAATTAACTAGCCAGCTCCAAGATCAACTAGAAAACCACTTTCATCTCTAACTACAACTCATATTCAAGTTTATATACACATGCATTTACACAGACATACATATATGCAGATTTTCAAGTATAGTGTATTTATGAATGTATGTATTTACAGCTGAGCATCGTGTTTCAATTTCCAGTTTTTGTCACATGCAGAGAAGCTGTGATCTCGAATACATTTTAACTTATGTGTTAAAATCTCTGTGAGGCTTGAGTGAGGAGAAACAACATTTGGAATATTTTCAGTGGTTCACTTCTCTTGCGAGAATTGTCCCACTATAGCAGAGATGTCAATGGAAAGCCAGAGGTAAGCTACTTGTAATTAAGTATGTTTGCAGAAGGCAGAAAATAATCAATATCTATTCCTTGTAGGTCTGTCAAGGAGACTTGCTGTTAACTGAAACAATGTCCTGCCACTTCAAGGAAAAAAAGAACATATGGTAGCTTAAGGAGTTATTGAAGAAATAGGGAATTAATTTTACTAGAATACAAATTATACAGTTTATATATATGTATAGTTTTATATAAATACAGTTCTTTGTTTTCTGGATCCTTTTTCATCATTAAATAGAGATGTACCTCGGTTTTCATGGGTGTGTATTATATTTTATTATTCCAGAACAGCATGAATTAGGCACAGTCTGCTGGTGAATCTGGCTAACAGAAGTGTTTATGTGTTTATATAATTTATTTTTGAGCACAGTGAGAGTGAAGAGTGGGCAAAAGTCAGAGCTGGTACTTTTTACTCAGTTACCAGCATCCCAGCAGCAGCTTTGTGCAGCATGAATTACAACGTTAGTTACTTCAAAAGCATCAGTTCTGTCTTATTTGATGCTGGACTTACTAGACGGACTTGAACACAACAAATCCAGGAAGTCAGAAGCATCCCATGTGCACTGTGCTCAAATCAGATACAGTGCTGTCCTCATATGCAGTGACATTTTATCCATGATTTCTACATCTGTAGAGCTGTAGCTGTAAATTAGTGTTAGACATAAGGATCTTTTGCCATAACTAACAGAGCTGTCTGATCTGACAGTGTTCCTTTAAAGAACATATAATCATAGAATAGTTTGGGACCTTAAAGATGATTTAGTCCAATCCCCCTTCCATGGGCAGGGAAACCTCCCACTAGACTATGTTGCTCAAAGCCCCATCCAACCTGACCTTGTACACTGCCAGGGATGAGGCATCCACAGCTTCTCTGGGTAGCCTATTCCAGTGTCTCACCACCCTCACAGAAGAGTATTGCTTCCTAATGTCTAATCTAAATCATTACCCCTTGTCCTGTCACTACACTCCCTGATAAAGAGTCCCTCCCCTTCTTTCCTGTAGCCCGTTTAAGTACTGGCAGGCCACTATAAGGTCTCCCCAGAGCCTTCTCTTCTCCGGGTTGAACAACCCCAACTCTCTCAGCCTGTCCTCATAGGGCAAGTGCCCCAACCTCCAGGTCATCTTTGTGAGCCACCTCTGGACCCACTTGAGCTACTCCATGTCTTTCTTATGCTGGAGGCCACAGAGCTGGATGCAGTACTCCAGATGGAGTCTCAGCAGAGCACAGTAGAGGGGAAGAATCACCTCCCTTGACCTGCTGGGCCTGTTCCGTTTGATGCAGCCTAGGATGTGACTGGCTTTCTGGACAGCATAGCATCCTATGATACAATTAAGGGTGCTTCAGATGTGTCTACATTTTATGCTGTGGAAACATTAATTCACTGTGTCTGCTCCTAGTGGAATAACAAAAAGATGTGTATCTGCTTTAACATTTATGACCAATTAAGTGCTGGACATCAACAAGGTTTATTAAGTTGGGCTACAAATCACATAATATGGTTGGATAGTTTCTTCTCAGTTTGAAAGTGGGCTAAGGTAAGCTTATACTTGCATAAAGAACCTGGTATAAGCTTACACAGTTTCTTTCAAAAGAGCTTCAGATATGCGCTGTTCTATATGCAAAAGGTTTTGCGAGTAGGATACAAACAAACCTCAAATTTATCAATCTTAATCCAATATCACAGTGGATTTTTTTGTCTGTTTATGCCTTTTAAGAAGAGGTTTGATTTAAACTGAAAAGCTATGCTTAAATCAGAGCAAAGCTGTTTACATTGAGGATTACACCATCATAGCTTCACCTAGACAGCTATATCAGCATGGTGGATAAAATGTAGACAAAGTCTGCAGATGCGCTGTGATAAAAATGTAGTGAGCTGTGGGATGGAGAGGAGGAAGGACGAGAATAACAACAATAATTTGCTGTTTGTATTTCACAAGCTTTGAAAAACTTAAAAAAAAATTCTCTTTCCTGTTTCTGTGTGAAAGACTCAAACAGACAATAGGGTAAAATAATTCTGCCAGGGCTTAGGAAGCTGCACTGCTGACTCTATAGAAAATGCTGCCAAATTTAGAAAATAAACAGGCTGAAATAAACAGAAAAACAACATTTTCTTTTCCCAAATCTCTTTCTTTTAACGTAAAACTTCTCTCATAACAACCATACGCAAAAATAATTCAGTGGTAAGTCCAGGTTGCTTTGATGAAAATACATTGTATACAGCCTTTTACATCTGTGGCACACTTCCCTGGCAAGCATTCGTCCCCTCACTCGCCAGCAAAATCAAGCATGCTGCATGTTGTTACGCATGCTGCATGTTATTACACATGCTATCTTAGCCCGGACAGGAGCATAGGGTTTATGGGTCCCTGGATAGGGGCTTAAAAGTTTGAGACAACAACATTTTTAGCTTTTGGCAAAGATGGTGCCAGCTGGCTGGCTCTCAGTATTTCCCTGATCAACTGATCCATGAAGCAGCGTTGGCACCAGCTGCATAGGAAACGGAGTATACCTGGACTCTCAAAGGGAGGTCAAGTGCCTCATTGACAGCCTACAGTAGTCATGAAAGAAAGAGAGGGAATGCAAAAAGAAGCAAGCAATTGCTCTCAGAAAAAAAAAGGGGGTTCAACGCAGCGTGTCCATCACCTTCACATCCATGGGCTGGCCCTGTGAAAATGGGAACAACTCAGCACTGCTGCAACTGAAATCCTCAAGTTTAATTTCAGTCTTTGAGTACAATTAATGCATCTGAAATGCATAGTGTTATTCTTTATTGTCTATGTTGTACTGTCTACTGCTGAAATGGATTGCCTCCTAAATTTATTCAAATATATTCAAACAAGATATAATGGAGGGACATGGCTTACAGACTCTTAGGACAATGATTTCCCACTGGTGACATTCATCCCAGTAACAGAGAGTCGGTGCTTCACAGCTGAGCCCTTTTGCACACCCGTCCTGTCCTAAGCAGAGCTCGCTGATGCATGCAGCCCTGATGAAAGGAACAGGACTACCTGCTTTTGGGTTCTCTGCAAAATAAAGGCTGAGAGTATCAAGTTCCTAGGACTTGATCAGCTGAGATGCAGAAGGACCTTGACTGGTGCTGAACTCAACTGGGCATTCAGCATATCTTTGTATCTCTTCCATTGATGGGAGCATCTGTTCTTGGCCATGGTTGTCTCTGCCTCCCCTCCCCATGGAGAGGCAGCCCAGCCTCCAGCCATTCAGCATAGCTGTGGGTGAGAAGGCTTACAATGGCTCAAGGTGTAGCTCGGGTTTTGGCATTTTCACAGACTAGTTCAAGAATTCTAAGGTTTCAAAACTTGCATTTGAAAAATAGCACAGAAACGCCTTTTATTTTTTAGTGAGGACTGCTCCTGGCAATGAGTCTGATGGATGTTCTGAAGCAGAATAAGCACCATTCAGCCTGTCCCCACCATCTGCCTGAGTCCTGCTTTCTTTTCCTCATTCAGTACCATAGGAAAATACCAACAGAAAGTAGGGTTTTCTTTACCAAGAAAGATCATGTGTTGGTTTGTACTGAAACTCATAAGTCCTTTGTGTTCTGGGAGAATACAGCTGCAGCGTAATGAATGGTAACCATTTGAATTCTGAGATAGACTGCTCCAAAACTCGATAAGGGCTCTTGAACTATGTTCATGCTACACACAGGACTAATCTGGCAATTGGATAAATCTCATTTTCTGCCCAACTGCAGAATAAAGGCAACACAGGAGATGTATTCAAGATACAAAACAGTGATTTGGGAACAGATGGAAATCTCAGCAAGTATGGAGTTATGAGGTTTCTTTTTTTGTTGGTTTTTTTTTTCACCTATGTGTTTTGTATGGTCATAGAAGATCCTTCTGAGGGAAGATCCAAGTTAAGGAGTGACTGCATGGTCAACTAGACAGAAAAACAAAGGAGAAACGATACAGGTTATTATTTATTTGTAGTTATTTATGGTAGCACCTTGAGGAACAATTGACCATGGAGACATTATTACACTGTTCACTGAACAAATACATAGCAGACTCTTTTCTATAAACAACTAATGTTTGAAAGAATGAATCACTCAAAATATGGAAGGATATAAATGCACATTTTTAATGTAGAATGCTGAAGCTCAGTCAAGATTCAAACCCATTGTTTCTCAATTTTTTAGGTAAAGTTATCTTTCATTGCCATGGTGATACAATTGTACAGCTTTTAGCTTAATTCAAAACAACTCAAAGAGTTGTGGTCAATGGCTCGATGTCCACATGGAGACCAGTGACAAGTGCAGTTCCTCAGGGGTCTGTTCTGGGTCCAGTGCTGTTCAACATCTTTGTCAGACGTGGACAATAGCATTGACTGCACTCTTGGCAAGTTTGCCGATGACACCAAGCTGTGTGGTGCCGTGGACTCACTTGAGGGAAGAGATGCCAACCAGAGGGACCTTGATAGGCTTGAGAAATGGGCCAGTGCCAACTGCATGAGATTCAACAAGTCAAAATGCAAGGTCCTGCACCTGGGTCAGGCCAATCCTAGGCACAAATACAAACTGGGCACAGAGTGGGTTGAAAGTAGCCCTGAAGAGAAGAACTTGGGGGTTTTGACAGATGAGAAGCTCAACATGAGCCGGCAGTGCGCTCATGCAGCCCAGAAGGCCAACCGTATCCTGGGATGCATCAGGAGTGTGGCCAGCAGGTCAAGAGAGGTGATTCTCCCCCTTTACTCTGCTCTTGTGAGACCCCACCTCGAATACTGGGTCCAATTCTGGTGTCCCCACCATAAGAAGGATATGGATCTGTTCAAATGATTCCAGAGGAGGGCCACATAAATTATCCAGGGGCTAGAGCACTTGCCCTTTGAGGATAGGCTGAGGGAGCTGGGATTGTTCAGCCTGAAAAAGACTCTGGGGGCACCTTATAATTGCCTTCCAATACCTGAAGGAAGGCTGGGGAGGGACTTTTTACAAGAGTGTCCTGTGATAGGACAAGGGGAAATGGATTTAAACTGAAAAAGGATAGGTTTAGATTGGGTCTTAGGAAGAAATTCTTCAGTACAACAGTGGTAAGACTCTGGAATAGATTGCCCAGAGAGGTCGTGGATGCCCCCTCCCTGGAGATGTTCAAGGCCAGGTTGGATGAGACCTTGAGCAACCTGGTCTAGTTAAGGGGATCCCTGACCATGGCAGAGAGGTTGGATTCGTTGATCTCTAAGGTCCCTTCCAACCTAAGACATTCTATGATTCTAGAAAATATGGGGGAAATCACTGTAGCTTTGACATCATTGCCTTCCTAAATAGTCAGTTCTTTTCCAGTTGTTCTCTTCCTTTATGAAACTCTCTTTCACTGTTTTTATTTTAAACGTACAGTACATTACTGAAATTTACTTCACCTGAAAATTTGGTCTCATATAAATCCTCCCTAGAGTAATTCTACATCTCCCAAACCTCTACTGTGTCTGAGAGGAATCACCCTCTGGAAGACATTATCATGGTCCCTAAGTGCAGTGAAAGTCTCTATTACTAGCCTGGACTATAATGTTTAGTTCTGGAGACCTAGAATGGAAGCAAGTGACTTTCCATTAAGAGGATACTAGCTTTTTCTGGTACACCTTTCAACTCCTAAATCTCATTAAAGAAATTCTTAATTAAATCTGTTAAAGGGAAGGCAATGCCTAATGAAAATGCTATGCCAAATGGTTTGATCCTAAAGACCATGAAATCTGGTGGAAACTCTATCACTCCTACTGAGCTATTAGGAAATATTCTTACTTTATGGTGACAGGTAGCAGGATAAAATATGGTGACACCTTCTCAGATGGAGGACAGACAGATAGTCTGTATTTTATTGGACGACATTTATGTGTCTGCCATGAAATCTCAGTTATATTTGAGTAAAACAATTGGTACAGGGCTTATTCCCTTGCAGTGACACCAAATTGGGTTATTCTGACTAGACCTGTGCCTGCAGTTTCCTCGACCTTCCAAAACAGAGTGGCTATGCAGAAAATTTATGTTGGGAATAGTTCCTCACCCATGCTGACCTCTGAGATGTGCCCTGCAGTTATTTGGTAGAGCAATAGCTCGTGCAGGCCAAAACTGCACCAGAAACTGCTCTAGTAATTTTTTTAGTCGGAATGATTGAATTACAGTGCCCAGCACTGTTTCCTGGCTGTGTTTAATCTGTGTCAAGATAGCCTTAAAGTGCAATTCATCTCCTCCCGATATAAACATCAAATGTAGATAGCTGTGATCTGTGGACCATTTGGTGATCTGTAAGACATCACAAGGTGATTTCACGATTGTTTTGAAACAACTTCAAAAGCTTTTAAATATAAATGCACACCCATATATTTACAGGCGTGCAAGTAAGAAAACAAAATGAGGAAAAATAAAAGTCACTGTAGACTTTTCCCAGGGTAGCTGAATTTTATCTGTATATAAATGAAAACCATCATGGCAACTCTATATTAGATGATCCTTGGCATCATTTCAAAAAGGTTATCTGGAAGTAGGGTTAAAAAGAGTTGAGGATCAGCAGGCTAAAAGACCCCTCAGTGTCCTGCCAGACCCATGACTACATTCTTTTTGAAAGGATGTGCAGCTGCATTGCCTTCAATGGGAGCTGATTTACGATTCCATGAAATTCAGATATTTCTCCGCTGTGCTTAGGTGTGGAGTGAGACAGAAGCAGGATGTAGATGGAAATGAGTGCCATTAGGGCATCAAACTGGGAATGAGCAGCACACTAGTACCATGATAGTTCTGCTAGTCTGTGTATTTATTGTATCAATCCCCCACATTTTATTAGTTACTAATTCTTCTGTGATACTCTTGATGCTAGCTGTGTTCCTTATTCTGTGCTACCTGATTGCCCTGAGTATCCGACCCACGCCTCTGTAACCCTCCCACACTGGGCAGTGTTGAGTCTATAGTGTCTCTGCTGCACTTCTCCCCTTCCCCAGCCAAGTTCTGCCTTGAAGCAGAATGTGGGATCGGTGGAGTTCTTCAGCCCAAAGGTAGGGGTGAGAAGGGAATATAATTCTTGTATTGTAGGACAATAAGTGAAGAGCAGAAAGTCCTGGTATAGCAGCTGGTGGACAGAGATGTTTTGAAAAAGTGGGGCTGGTCACAGTTGGAAACTCAGAGCCTTTTTGCACAACTGTTTCTAGTATAGACCACCACCACATACAAGACCTAGTCTCCAGCAAGATTCAGCTGGCTGAGGGATGGGAATTAGTGAGGGGAAAGAGACACCTATTATGCTCCAAGATATTATTACTGTCTCCCCAGCTAGAGGAATATCCTGGTTCAATAGAACTGTGATACTTTTTAAGATCACCACTAGGAAAGATTTAAATGAGGTCGCTTCACATTAAATTTGGATTCAGCAAACATACTTTACATGAGACATCCCTGATACACCCATGTACCACGTTTTTCCAGTCTGCATCATTAAGTTTCTGAGAGACTCACTTAGACATTTTATTTGAATTAATCCTTTTGTGGTCTGTTCCAATGTCATGTGAAATTTCTATTAACTAATTTGGCCATCAACCAGTTTGTCTATGCCACATAACAGGGTTTTGTACAAAATGGATTTTTCGCTGTGTTAGGAATGTCATGTTTTAATCAATGTCATTTTGAATGTTAAATCTAATGAAAGCTGTAAGCGAGAGGCTATAAATGCACAGAGAGAGTTACCATGGAAACAGAACCAGAATCTGCTGGGTACCTCACACTGGCACAGCCCCACACACACGGCAGAGTCCTCCTAAAGCATTTGCAGCAGTTAGATCAAGATTTTTTGAAGCTCGGAGCAGAAAGATGGATGCTGGTTTGAGGGTAGCTGGCCACAGTGTTATGACAGTAGAGTGACAGCTGATGGAGTCATCCACTGAGCTGACACAGATTGGGCAATTTGGTATGCTACTTATGTAGAACGTGTTTATCATAACTTGCTTAGGATTTACTGAAGCCTTAGGTCACAAGATGTGAACCTTCACCTAGATATGTTGAACTTTTACCTAGACAAGATGACCCCAGAGCCAGTTCAAGCCAGAAGATAAGGAAGCACCATTCATTAACAGAAGCTGCAGCCTCAGAGATAAGAAAAGAAACGGCCACCCAGAGACAATGATGGAACCCAATGAAGAATGGGAGGACCTCAGACCCTAGTATTACTACTGGTCCAAACTGTCATGTGAGGGATGGGCAATTTAGATTGTAAGAATAATAATTGTTCAGGGATTTTTTTTGTTCAAGGTCCCTCTTTGGAGGCACCCAGCTTGAGTTGTACCATTATTAATAAAAGGTACTCCTACAGAGGAAACTATCCTGTGGCTGATGAATTCAGCAGAAATGGAGAGTCAAACCCCATTATGGTGGCTGGCATGTGAATTTCCATAACAGTTGTGTGACCCAGATAGTAGGACTCTAGGCAAGTACCACTGGACTCTCTCGTCTCTAAATATCCAACTGCTACAATCGGTTGAGTTCTCCTGGGAACTTCGGGGACAGGGGCACTGACTGGTGAGTGCTAAAATTGCACTACTAAATTCTAGGTGTTCTGAGTCCAAGTGGGTTTGAGACCCACGTCAGAATTCTGAGTAGGTCCAAGTACTCCATCAGAAGGATGCTCTAGTACTTTGGATTCAAAGGAGTTCAGGTCTCATGGGAGAGGTGTGCACAGACTAATCAGTGTAAGAGCACAAATTTGGCATCTGGGTCTGAGTGGGTTTGAACCCCACCTCGGAAGGAACATTGGAGGAAAGTAGATGGCATTACAGGTCTATCAAAAACATGAGCAGAAAAGTTGTGTAAGGGAGTCTGGCCAGTACTTAAAGGAGCAGAGGTATGGCTCAACAAAGTATCCTTCAATTGTAAAAAAGAGGCTGTGCTCCAGAAAATTTTGGCAAAATTAAAAACCTCAGCAAATGAATTAGTGTTACATATGGGATAATTTGGCGTATGACCACCATAAAGAAGATGGTTGAAAATGGTATGAAAACCTCAAGGGAGAACTTTAGCTAAGGTACCTGCAGAGCCCATCTCTGTGCATCGCTGTTCTTTTTCCTCCCTATTGCTTGTTGATTCCTTCCCCATTGCCTCTTCGGTACCCAGTATTTCTGCTGGGCTGTGCTCTGTGGTTTCTAATATAATCCCTAATCCTTTTACAATGCAGCCTGTGGGGAGGGGTATGCATGTATGTGTGTGTGAAGTGTGCGTCCCTAACCTCTAGTGTTTTGTGTATACACCCATCACCCTTGGAATCACAGGGATTTGGTTATGTGGGGAAGTCAAATGCCTAGGTTAAGGGAAGACACAGGTTGATATCATTGTTTTCAATTATTTGGCATATGATCCGTCCTCATCTGATGTTACCTGTTGTTGAGGAAGTTGTTCTATCCAGAGGAGCAGGATAAGATAGTTTTCAACTATATGGAATTGACCCCACAGGAAGGGGGAAGTTGAACTGCCTGGCTTCAAGTTGATCCCGATTGGAATTGTAATAATCAAACAGATAGTGACAATTGCTGAATGGTGGTTGGATATATAACTGTGATTAGAGCTTGCCAGGAGATAAGTGTAAATTGAACTAAAATACAGGAATGTAGATAGAGGCCAGAGGAACACCCCCTCAGCTACTGGGGAAGGTTGCAACAGGCTTTGTTGACATACAGGGGAATGACTCTCCAGACTTTTAATAATGAGTTTGCAGCAAGTATGTTTGTGGACCAAGACAACCAACACCTGCAGATATTTTAAGGATCACATACTAGGGTGGCAAGGAGAAAGTTTGAAAGATAGATTACCTGGAAGTTCTAGAATTGTACAATATGTAAATGATTTGTTACTTACCAGCAAGACATATGAAGATTGTTTAAAAGATATTCTTTGTCTATGTACTGCTTTAGCAGAAAAAGGGTCACTGTGAACCTCTTGCTGAGCTTCAGCTGTGTCATCAAGAAGTACATTATTTAGAGTTTATATTAACAGAAGGATAAACACTAGTATATCCAGAACAGGTCCAGGCCATGGTAGAAATACCCTGACTGGTAAAAGAGAAAAAACTGCAAGGATTTTTAGGTGTGGTAGGATACTGCAGGCCCTAGATAGCAGGGCTAGAGGAGTTAAATAAACCATTGACAGAAGCTACCATGTCAGAGAAAGTGTAGCCTGTATGTTTGGGTCCAGAGAAAGAAAGGACTTTCCAAGCTATAAAAGGAGCTTTAGCTTCTGCTCTGGCACTGGGATTTCCAGATTACTCCAAGGCCCTTGAACTATTTGTGCTTGACAACAAAGGAGAGTCCTTACTTAAAAGCTAGGTCCACACTGCTTCTCTGTGGCATTTTGCTCAACTCATCTGGATCTTGTAGAAGCATGGAATAATTCCTGTATTAAAGCAATAGCAGTAACAGCAAATATCATAAAAAGGAGCAGACTGTTGGTTCTGAGTCACCCAACAACAGTGTATGTCCCACATGAAGTAAAAGTTAAACCTTATGCATTGTCCCCACAGAGAGCACGTTGTTATGAATTAGTTCGTTTAGATGCAGATAATATTACTTTGAAGAGATGTAGTATTTTGAATCCAGCAACTTTACCGCCTGTTTTCTCCCATAGTGAGCTGCATTGTGATTGTGCTGAGATGATGTTTCACTCCAGCTGACTATGGGAAGTTCTACAAGATCAGCTTCTAGAAAACTTGCATCTAACCCTTTTCACTAATGGATCTTCATACTATGTGAATAGAAAACAACATCCAGGCTATGCAGTGGTGAGAAACTTAGAGATACTTGGAAAAGAACCTCTACAACCCTTGGTGAGTGCACAAGGGGCTGAATTAACTGAACTAGCAAGGGCAGACTGGTGGGGACATAATCAATGAGTAACTATACTGATTCTAAATATGCTTTGGAATATGTCATACAATGGCTACACTATGGAAAGAAAAAAAGTTCTTTACCTCGGTAGCAAAGAATATTTCTACTGGAAATGAAGTATAAATGCTGTTGGAAGCTATTAGGCTTCCAAGGGAGATTGCTCTAGTGCACTGTCCGGCTCATACCCAAGGCTCCAATGACACTGAAAGAAACAATAAAATTACTCAAACTTGTAGGAAGATTTAAATTTTAGGAATAGTACTGTGGGATATTGGGGTATTTGGAATACCCCTTTCCAACCTCTAGAGTTGTCATCAACAAATGGTGTTTCTCAGATGATTATACCCAGGACCTTTGTCACCACTAGGACTAGCCTCTTAGATGGAGATGAATATGTTACCAAAATTATATTGTGAATACAAAAATAGCTAGAAGAAAATAGTACAAGCCCAGTGGTTTCAACCAGCATCAATACATGATATCCGATGTGAGAGTACAGTAACAATACAAGTCCACTTGCACAATGAAGTGGGACCATATATGAGAGAGTCCATATACTGTTCCATTACCTTCCTATTTTGCTGTAAAAGCTACAGAGGAAGAGAACTGGATTCGTTACTCACATGCTAGATGAATTTCTAAGGAATACCAGTTAAACAAATAACTGTCACCCATGCAGAACCCCACCAAACCTGGAATACAGTTGACTTCGGTTATCCTATAACAATTGTGGTCCATATCACCCTAGAAAGTTGTTTTAAAGGTCATTGGAAATATTGTCGCCAGGATTGGAGTCAGGGAACTATAAATAGGGAAATTGCCTCTGGACACATAAACTGGTTGTGTGCATGCAGACTGCATGAGTCACTAATGGTTTGAAAGGCTTTGCAACAATACAGAGGATGGATAATTTGGGAACAACATCCAGGTGAATTACAGCTGTAGTGCTCAGGCTGTTTAGCTCTAATTGTATAGCCTTTATATTGATTATATGTGGGAACTTGTGATATTGATACTCTTGATACTCCTTGGATCTGTTTTAGTAATACTTTGTATATCCAGAATGGATGATGACCCTGATAGACAAACCCAGGAGCCATACTCTCTGGGTTTCTTCCATTGTTTTACTCTTTTTATTAATAGCACAGCAGCTCACTCAAATCTGGCTATTGCCTGCATACAAACAATAGTGGACCAACTGAAATAGTGTTTCAAAACCAAGTGCTTTTAAATGCATTGCTGTCTGGTCAAGGGAATATAGCTGTTAATCAATCTTGCTGGGTTTATGTCAATAACACGGGCAAAGTGATAACTCTATTCCATCCTTAGTTTCCCATCTTCACTCAGGCACCTCAAAAGATTGTTGGGAAACACTCTTCAGCCATATGAGACTTAATTATTGGTTATCAAACCTTTTAGCCACTCGTATTAAGATTTTACTTCCTGTAGTTGTTATGCCCTTATTTTTGTGTTGCTTTTTTCAATCTGTTCAATCTTGTTTTAGAAATATAATACTTAGGAGCATGCAAGGTTGTAGATGTACCCTTCTTGATGACCCTTTATGAGATGAGTGTGCCTAAAAAAACAAAAGGGGAGACTGTTACACGATTTAGTATACTACTTTTATAGAACTTGGAACATGGATGAGTCCAGACCTGCTGGTCAAACTAAAGACCAAGAATGAAATGCACAAGCAGTGGAAGCAGATACAGGTATGCTGGGAAGAGTATGAGGACACTGCCCAGTTGTGCAGGGATGGGGACAGGAAAGCCAAGGTGCATCTGGAGCTGAACTTGGCAAGCGATGTAAAACCTAATAAGAAGGGCTTCTACAGGTATGTCAGCCAGAAAAGGAAGGTCAAAGAAAGTGTACTTGCCATAACGAGCAAGACTGGCAAGCTGGTAACAACAGACAAGGAGAAGGCTCAGGTGCTTCACAACATTTTTGCCTCACTCTTCACTGGCATCCTCTTTTTCAACACTTCTCAAGTGGATGAACCATAAGACAGGGACCAGGGGACCAAAGTTCCTCCAACTGTAAGAAAAGATCAGGTTTGTGACTACTGAGGAACCTGAACATATATGGGACCTCATGTGATGCATCCCAGAGTCCTGAGGGAACTGGCTGATGTAGTTACCAAGCCAATCTCCATGATATTTGAAAAGTCACAGCAGTCAAGTGAATCCTTGGTGACTGGAAAAAGTGAAATATTATGCCTATTTTTATAAAGGAAAGGAAGACCCTGGGAAATGCCAGCCAGTCAGCCTCAGCTCTGTACATAGAAAGATCATGGAACAGATCTTTCTAGAAGCTCTGCTAAATGCATGTTGGACCAGGAGGTCATTGAAGACAGCCAGCATGGCTTTGCCAAAGACAAGTCCTGCCTGACCAATCTAATGGCTTTCTATGATAGAGACACTACATCAGTGGACAAGGGAAGAGCTATGGATCTCATCTATCTGGACTGCTGCAAGGCCTTTGACACAGCCCTCCACAACATCCTTCTCTTTAAATTGGAGAAATATGCATTTGATAGGTGGACTATTTGGTGGATGAGGAAATGGTTGGATGGTTGCCTCCAGAGGGTATTAATCAATAGCTCAATGTCCAGATGGAGATGGGTGACAAGTGGTGTCCCTCAGGGGTCTATGCTGGGACCGGTAGTGTTTAACTCTTCATCAATGGCATATACAGTGGGATTGAGTGCACTCTCAGCAAATTTGCAGCCAACACAGAGTCACAGAATCATAGAATGGTTAAGGTTGGAAGCAACCTTGAAGATCATCTAGTTCCAACCCCCAACATCAAGCTGAGTAGTATGGTCGACATGCCTGAGAGATGGGATGCCACACAGAGGGACCTGAGCAAGCTTGAGAAGTGATCCTGTGTGAACCTCATGAGGTTCAACAAGGCCAAGTGCAGGGTCTTACAACTGCATTGGGACAACCCGCAGTATCAGTACAAGCTGGGGGATGAAGGGATTGAGCACAGCCCTGCCGAAAAGGACTTGGGGGTCCTGGTGCATTAAAGGCTGGACATGAGCTGGCAGTGGGCACTTCGAGCCCAGAAGGCCAACCATGTCCTGGGCTGCATCAAAAGAATCACAACTAGCAGGTTGAGGAAGGTGATTCTGCATCTCTTCTGTGGTCTGGTGAGACCCCATCTGCAGTACTGTGTCCAGCTCTGGAGTTCTCAGCGCAGGAAGAACATGGACCTGTTGGAGCAAGTCCAGAGGACAGCCACAAAATTGATCATAAGGATTGAGCAATTCTCCTATGAAGACAGGCTGAGAGAGAAGACAAGGCGTTGGGGAGACCTTTCAATAATTGAAGGGGGCTTACAGGAAAGATGGGGACAAACTTTTCCTAGCTGAGCCTGTTACAGTAGGATGAGAGGTAATGGTTTTAAACTAAAAAAAGGTAGTTTCAGAAAGGAGGAAATTTTTTACAATGAGGGTTGTGAAACAGTGGAAAATGTTGCCCAAAGACATGGTAGATGGTCCATCCCTGGAAACATTTGAAGTCAAATTGGACGGGGCTCTGAGCAACCTGATCTAGTTGAAGATGTCCTTGCTCATTGCAGGGGCTGGACTAAGTGACCTTTAAAGATTCCTTCCAATGCAGGACAGATTCTAACATTGTTTAGCAAAACTTGTTTAGCATTAGTAGCTGAATTTGCTGAAGCCTTAGGCTGCAAGCTGTGAACCTACACCTAGATATGTCAAACTTTTACCTAGTCATGTGTAAGAAGGCCCCAGAGCCATTCCAAACTGAAAGATAAGAAAGTTATATTTGTTAACAGAAGATGCAGCCTTAGAGGTAAGAAAAGAAACACCCAGAGAAAATGACAAGACCCTTTGAAGAATGTAAAGGTATAATTGCCCAGGATTTCTTTGTTCAAGGTCCATCTTTGGATGCATCCAATATGAGCTGTATTGTTATTAACAAAAAGTACTTTTTGTCTTTTTGCTTACCAATCCAGCAGAAACCAAAAGTCAAATCCTGTTACAGTGTCTGACGCGTAATTTCCATAATACACAGAAGGACCCTCAGCTCTTCATAGGGAAGTCCTCTTGGCTACAGGCTGTCCTGGACAGTCCTGACTATAGTTACAGGAGATGAGGCTTCAGAAAAAAATTCAGAGCCCCTACACAAGATCTGGACTTGCAATACGCTGAAGCTGCAGCTTCTGAGCTTTCTGGATTGATACCTCTCTAAGAAGAAGGATTGAAGACATGCAGGATAGAGAGGAAAAGCCTTGTCCTTCAAAGGATCCTGGTGATGCAAGGAAAACAGTTCTGACAACCTGGGTAGTACCTCTGGCCACTGCAGCGAGCACTGTTAAGGGCCCAGGCCCTCTCCGTGATCATTGATCACAGTGTGTTTCGGTACTCGCTCAGTGATACGTATTGCAGAGCATTAGCTCCTCAGGAGTCTGCCTCATCCTGGTCTCAGGCATCCATGGAGTGTCCACAGAAATGGTGAAATGACTTAGAGAAACTGCAGAGTGAAGCCAAATTCCTACAAAGAAAATACAGTCTTTCATTTTTCCTCCTTACTCTGAATAGCAAAGTGCTAGGACACCTTTCTAGGTTATTAAAATTAAGGAGGTTTTCAAAGTGTCATTTATTGTCTTTTCTCTTTCATTTCCTTATTGCAGCCTCTCATGGCTCAGAAAATAAAACTATATTGAAAGCTCTTTGAGGCAGGGATCATTATTATATTTTCAGTGCTGCATGATCTCAGTTCATGCATAAATCTTATAGTCGCTGTTGTGCTATGTGTGCAGTAATAATAGCCAAGACTGTCTGCTTGTTATTACTCGTGTTCATTCCCCGCTTGATGCTCCTGGGCTTGCATTATGCTCTTTTATTCAGTCCTCAGCAGTAAATCCAATCCCAATTAAAAAAAAAAAAAGTTTTTCTTGTAACTTCCACAAATAGTGGACACATTACTCTCTTTAAGACATGTGGAGTATTTAATACATTTCAGCTCACAGGGAAATGAGCCTTCTACTTCCAAGCCTGTAAAGCAGTAGAGTGAGAGCGGGCATATTTCAAACAGACGTGAATGCTCTCTCAGGCTCTCTCTCTCCCCCTTGGCTCTCAGCCACAATTTAAAGCAATTTGCCCTAATCTGCCATATGGTTTTCTTTCTTTGCATTTTATAAAACTGCAGGGCTAAGTGAATGTGCCTCTTCGATAGCACTGACACAAGCCTGATTTAATTTAGACTTCCGTATTAACATACCAACTAAATCAGTGCTGCAGCCTACGAGGGAAACTTCAGTGCTGTGCACAACCAGAGCTGTAATTAGTTTCCAAGTGGTACTAGCCTGCAGCCCTTGAACTGGTTCTTCCCTATGATTATTATTTCTAGAGGTCAGCCCAAAAGAACTACTACAGCAGCATGTGACCCCCACTCCCTTCCCCGGATCAAATCAGGCCTCCAGTAAGACATTCTTCAAGCCTGAAATCACTTCCAAACAGCAGACGTTCTTAGTAAATCTGATTCATCATGTGGAAGATCTATATGCCTGCTGTATGAAAAGCATCTCTGAGACTTCCAGCAAGCCCTGCCAGTGAATCCTTTTATTCAAGGAGTCCGTGCAGTATACTTTTATATCACAGATGTCTCCAGGACTCGGAAACAATTTTCTTAAATAGGCTCTCACACCAGGCTTGTCTACACATTTTATTTTGGAAGTTTTAGCCTGTAACAAGAATGTGGCATGGTTCACCAAACATACATTCCGTGTGCAGCTTAAGCACCCAAGTTGCACCATTAGCTGCAGTGGAGCTGATGCCCACGTCCACTCGTCTGCACGCTTGTTTATTTGCTTTTCTGGATCAGTTGTAATGTGCATTGCACAGTTCCAAGCTAGCGTGGGTTTCTAGCTCCATAGCAGCATGTTTAGCCTTTGTCATGGGCACAGCTTAGCTCAACTGCTTCCATAAGGTAAAATATAAGCAGCCCCAGAGGGAGGCATTAGATGATGTATCCCTCCCTCTTCCAGTGTGCCTGTGCCTGTCTTCAGAAGTTGCTGAGTGACTGCACTGCCACTCAGGGCATTCTTCTCTTTAGACTTAAAAATTCTGAAGGCAAGTTCTTCCAAACTTGTTAGGAAAAAAAAAAACAAACACAACAAACCACAACTGTTTAACTATTCGGAAAAATCTCAGATACCAGGACAAGAAATCGTTTACACTATTTAGCTCACTTTAAAGTGGAGGCATTCATGCTATTATCTTACTCAAAAGGCTTTCAAACTGGGAGTCTTTATTAAAAATCTTTCACTCACGTTTTTCTTAGCCCTCCACAGTCAGTCTTTCCCATAATGAACTTCTTTGTCAGCTGTTGTATTTTTATACAATCCAGAAATGAAATGTTTACCAGATCTCAGAACATTTGTGGCTGATTTGACTATTTTTTTTTCATTTGCATTTTGTTTCTGTATTTACCTTTTATTAAAAGCAGAAGTTAATATTGTGCTTCCCAGGGTCTGAGCATACGCTTTGATGTTTAAAAAAAAAAAAAAAGCACGGGAAAAAGTTGTTGTTAAAATTATTTGTGCATAGGACACATGTAAACCTTATACTCTCATCCCAAGGGGTGCTCCTCCATGAATCACCAAAGACACGTTCAGCTGCTGTGTCTGCTCCACGTGCAGACAACACAGTGCAGCGTGTCACATCATGGAGATCTGAATCCCATTTGGCTTCATTGCTGAAGAGAATTGTTTGTTCAGCCCAGCTTGGGTCACTTTTTTCTTTTCTAAAAAAAAAAAGAAGAGAATTTCTATCCTATAGAATCTCTAAAGTCCTCTGGGAAGAATAATCTTTTGAAATCAGAATAATATCTCTGATTTCTACTTATGTGCAGAATGTAAATTCCAATAAAAGTAATTCAAAGAAAACATTTCTAAGCAGTTTGTCTTCATTAGTATTTGGCACTGAAAATATGCCAAAATATGTTGCTCCAGAGAGTGAAGATGTATTTTCCTGGAGACAAACCAATATTATACATTACTAAATTAGTATTAAATACTTATAATACAAAATGTTAAATAAAATTGAGTAAGAAAAATTGTGAAAAAGAACAGCTCCATCTGACAGTTTTTGATTTAAAGCTCAAGTACTCAAGAAAATTTCCAGGCTAACGTATACCTGCTTAGTTACACCATTCTCTAAACACCTAACTTTCTGGGCCAGGATGAGGAGGACACTGCAGCCTGGTCTTCAGTTCTTGGCAGAGTGCTCCTGACACTTGGGCATTGATGTTAATGGAGAACGAGCTTTATTGGCTGCCGCAACGTGCTCACCTTGCTCGCTGAGAAGGGAGAATGGGAGGCTCCACACAAATGGAGACATCCAGTTTCATCCCAGCCAGGTACCTCAGTTCTAGTAAGCAGCAAGACTGTGGAGACTTTCCTGCCCTGTGGCGCCAGCTTTCCTTTGGTCATGTGAGTGGAGGTTCATCATGCAGAACCATGATGCTTCTGGAGGAAAATACACTACACAACACACTTGGAAGCGCCAATGACTATGTCTGTGCCATGTAACACCTGTGGTGCAGCAATCACTAAACTGGTGCTGCCCTAAGTAGGTCCACAGCTCTCAGGAAAGTGCTGCATGAACTTGCTGAACTGGACCATCATCTTGCAGTTCTGCACAGACACAGCTACAGTTCTCCTTAGGAAATATTTCATATCTTGTCCAATTCCATGGTTGACCCTTGAGGAGGCAGCAATGCATGGCTGCACCTGAAACTCCTTACTGACTAGACAAGGAGCACAGCACCCTAACTTATCCTGAGGTAAACTGGAACCTGCATTATAGACACAAAACCAATAAACGGGATCATCTCTTTTTATACATATATTGTGAGATTGAACAAAGTTAGAATTATTCATTTGTAAGTCAGAACACGGCTACTTTGCATGTTTATAATGCTCTTCACTGACCAGAAGGAACATACTAAAGCTCTGGTTTAATAAGATCAATGGTTATCTTTAAACCCTCAGTAGCTTTATCAAGGGGAATGGGTCCGTCCACCTCTTTAATTCCAGGTATATACTTAAACCTCTGTTGAGTTAAGGCCTGAAGAAAATGAGTCAACAAAATCTATTAAAATAATGACAAAGGACGGTTTTGAGTATCTACATGCGGTACTTAGATATCTCATCGTACAAGTAATTCTTTGATGTCTCAAACTAACAACACTTGGAAGCACAGCTTGGGTTATTTTCACCCTACAGCAAAGAAACACTCTCAGGTCATTTTAAGTAACAAGTCGAATTAGTACCAGAACACAACTGATTTCAGTCTCTGTCAAGAGTGTTCAACAGGAGAGGGACACTAGAAACTACAGGATGTAAAATTAACAGCAATAATTATTATTATGTAAACACCTTGTGCTCTACCTTATTGCTATATAAAACATGGCCAAGGAGCAAGTTCCAGCGCTGGAGGAGTCATCTTCCCTGCTGTTCCACTGCTGGCACACCTGCTGGCACAGCTGGGCCCATGCCAAAAGCTCTCTTAAAGAGAGCCCTTCAAGTCTTAGCAATCAAGCACTCCTCCCTGGAGGAGGCATTTATCCTACAGGAGGCTAAATGCCTTGAATTTTTCTCCTTCCACCTTCCACTATCCAGGCAGACTTTGCATCTTTAAACACCCCTACATGCTATCATGCCACATCCCAGGGTATGGGGGGATGGTTTCATGGTACAAAGCAAGCACTTTTCCACAGCACAGCTACAGGTTGTTTCAGGTTCTTTCAATGGAAAAACATGCGTGTGAGCGATAAGATCCCTTCCCAGGGCTCAGAGGAGACTCAGGGCCAAGATCTGCACACTGTGAAGACAAACAGAGCATGCCATTTTCCAGAACGTGCTGTGGATGGATACAGTCTAGAGAACCAATGGACAGCGGTTCTCAGTCATCTGATGTTTTGGTTTGCTCGACATGAAGCATACCACTAGACCTAGAATTGAAAAAATAAAAATCAGACATTTGCAAGAAATGTGAGAATAATATTATAATTTTGCAAGAAAATAATTACAGTTCTGAAGTTAACTGTAGTGAAATATTAGTACTGATATATAAAGAAACAAATTGTCACAGAACTACAGAGCAGAAGAAGATGCCAAGGTCCTGCCAAACTAGTGTAATATATGGTAACCAAGAATGAGAAGCAACTTACCACTTAACCAATATATTAATTAGTAAAATACCGATCTTCAAAGTCATGTACTGAAGAAGATACTTGTTGCCCTTTACACTTTAGAAACAGTAAGAACATTGCTACACTTGTCTGGATATTAACAAGAAAGAGCAATGAAAAATTCTGCCCTGTCTGATTGTGATGCTGGACTTTTTCAGATGCAACAGATTTTTTTAAAAAAAAATCTAACCAAGGAAATTAAAAACCCCAAGAAAACATGAAGTTTTAGCCAAAGCAATCCAAACAAGTTATCAGTCAGTCAGGGGTTATTTGTCAGCCGGGGGACAAATTAGGTCATGTTAACCCACCATATTGCATGAATTTTAGGTCCAAGATCAGTTTTCAGTCTGATGCTGTGGTAGAGATTGGCTAGTGACTAGTCAGTAAAATCATTTAGGATAATGACCCTAAGTCATAACTATTCCTGTAGGCTGCAGGAAATGTGCTGAGACTGGGTCCATAAACACTAAACAACCCTGGAATAATCCAACATGTAACAGAATTATTGAACTATTTTTAATCAATTTATTAGTCCAAAAAGGCAAGTGAAATCCAAATATTAAACTCTCAAAACTGTTGCAGGAGGAGTTTTTGTAGAATGGCCCTGGGATGACTAAACAGGATGCAATCATTCCCTCACCAAGGAATCTTGACCTTACTTTTTCCCCTCCAGTATAGAACATTCTGCCACCTTGTTGCTCTGGGTTTTTCTCAGTCCCACCTGTTGGAGCAGATTCATTTTTAATTAAATATTTAAATATGCTCTGAGTCAACAGGAATCCTTTGTGTAAAAGAGTGGATCTGGGCGTTCACCTAAGACCCTGTCCCAGAGTGCAAGATAACACGTGCTAAAGCTTTCTATTAAGATGTGCATTCAGCAATCCTCAAAACGGGAAATTCAGAGAATTAAAGATGAGAGAGCTTCAAAACCAACAGATGAAAGGTAGCTGATTCCTTATCCAGCAGTTTTTGCTCATGTAACATATCAAAGTTGTTGCTTTTCCAGTCAAAACTATTTCATGAATTTGACCTAAATTTTTTAATAGTTTTGGGACAACCAGAATTGCATTTTTCCTCAAATAAACTATTCATCAGAAGGAAAATTACTGCTCTTGTCACAGAACACCAGCTGCCTACCCATTCACAAAAAAAAAAAAAGCTTTAAAATCAAAAGAGGCAAAATTAAAAGTCTTAAAGTATCTTTTAACAGTCACAGAAGGCATGTAAAAAGAATAGAGTAAAAAAAAGAAAAGAAGCAGGCAGGCAAAAGAAACATAGAACAGTATGGGATAATTGTAAAACTGAAGAGGTTATTCAACTGAACAGTTATCTTTCAGAAAATGGAAATCCCACCCAAATGAAGCTACAAAAAATGTGTAAAGTGTGGCTTGCAAAATGGGTGTTGAGAGTTAAGACTGGATTTTGAAACACATAAACTTAAGTAAGTGAGTTCTATTATCTCAGACATATCCTGCACGGCAGAGTTGGAGAGAGCTGGGAAGGAATGTCAACAGCAAGCAGAAAACTGAAGAACAAAAGACAAATTATGCAAATGTATCAGATTTGGGAAGCTGAGATTGTTGCCTCCCCAACAACTTGAATAACAGTGTTTAAATACAACTTTCTTTTTGTAGAAAGCACCACTTTCTAAGCAGCCCTTCCAAATGCTTTCCCATCTGTTTCAACAAATGTGATAATGAGGAGGTTATGCTGCAAGCTTTAAAAAAAAAACCAACTCAAGTTATTTGTCCATACTAGGAAACACAAAACAGGTAAAAGGTTGTGTTAGTCACTGTACTCCAAGTGGGTGTAATCCCAAATACCCTTTCTAACTCCACTTTGCATCCAGAAGGAAAAGCACTACTGACTTAAGTTTGGCTAATGTAGATTTGAAGGAAGAACAGAGCAAAATGTATCACTTACAACTCTCCCTTGCCTGGAAAAGGATTCAGCAACAGAGGAGATTTCACTTCTCTTTATGCAAGCTGTAAATTCAAGGTGTGTTTGAAAACCTAGACCTTTTACTGAGCTGTACATTCGAAATTAAGAGAGGCTTTTAACTTTTTGCAAGAGTAAGGGACTCTTTCCATGCAGTGACATTCCTCTGAAGCAGCCTTAGGGGCATGCGAGTTGTGCTGTAGGAGCCTGACAAAAGCAATCCCTAGCAGCGAGACCATCACCTTCGGCAGCCTCTCACTAGAAAGGGGACTTTGGCTTAGCTGCTGAAGTGGGACCCAAATTCTAAACCTTTGGCCTTTGTATCCTGATTCTGTCTCAGTGTATTTTAAAAGTAATTCCAGTAGAATTGGCTAGATTTATCAGTGTGTGAAACAAAATCTGACCAGGACTGATTTCTCTACTTTTGCTCTTCGTGCTCTCAATGCAACAGAGATCAAAAAAATGTCAGGTGAATGGCCAGAACAGGAGTTGTGAGCATATTCCAAATCAGGCTAAGGAAACCTCATAAACAATATTGGGATAAAAATAATAAGGTCTATGAAAGCATTCATGTAAATACAGCACCATGGCTTTAGATCTAAGCTGTATCACTGCAGACCTTTGATACAACATCGAACACCAGAGGCACAATGTGATCTTTTTGAAGGTGAGTGGGGTAGTCCAAGCTATCTAAATTTCCTTCAATCTTTTCAGCACCCCTGTCATTTTCTCAGGTAGAAGAGGGTAGGGATTGCAATTCACTGACATCTATTTCCTAGATAAACTGAAAGAGATCAAGAGAAAATAAACAAGGTTTTATGGATAAAAAGATCACAGTGTGTTGGAATATGGAGTATATTTTTTCTGAAAGTTTTCTGTTGGTGGTATTTAACTTTGCTCATCCATTCCAAATTTCCAGATGTTCAGTTGTTCCCCTGCAGCAGCAAATCTGGCCAGATTTCTTTCTGAGCATCCCCCAAAATTCCAGAGAAACAGCAACTCCGGGCAAATCAGCTATATGTGTGTTTTTGGAACGCATCGCACATACCACGTATGCACCGAGCAGATGGCCTTTACTGCATGGTAAATCTGAAGTTCTTCTAATGCATCAGATTTACTACCGGCATGCAGAGTCGCTCTGCAGAGCTCAACTGACGGGGCCAGTGCTTCCTGGGATTGATCAATGCCTGTGAGTGCTCTCCAAACAGCCGCAGAGCATGCTGCTGCTGGGAAATCCCTGCCAAAAATCCAGCAGCTTCCTTTCTCCTTTTCTTCAGGTAGCAGAGAGTAGACAGAAGTTTGTTAGAAATATCTTTACCCTGCAGAGGCAGACATGGAAGGCAGCTGAAATGGAGCCAGGGGTGGTAATACTGCTTGCATGCTTCTGGCTTCAACTTGGCTCTGCAGACAGGAGCAGACTGGGTGCTCACCCACCTCCCCTGCCTTCCCACCCATGTGTCCCCCAAATCTTCCCTGTCCTCCAGCAGTCTGTGCTGGGAGAGGTTGTGCTGAGGTGTCCCTGGAAGCACATGGCTCCATCTCTTCTGCAAGGGTTCCTCCTGGCTGCTGGCTTGGCCCCACCACCAATGTCCTGAGGAAAACACCACTGTCACAGTCACTCAATGCCCAGTTCCTGGTGGAATTCTATGGAAAAGAGAGATGTGCAGTAGAATGTGCTGCTTAAAGGCTCTGGGGCACTTTATTCCTTCCCTAGTCTGGAACAGTCTGTCTAGTTAAATACACTGCTGAAGATCTCTTTTTGATTCAGTTTTGAAGGAGGAGAAATGTGTGGTTCCCAGGAGTGGGGTGGGTTAGATGCAACAAGTGGCCCAGTAGCTCAGTTCCCCTTTGGATTAATATTAATTCCATTTCTTATAAATTGAGAATTACAATATTATTATGACCAGGGTAGGCCTCTGTTTTAACTCAAATCTGCAGAATACAGGCTAAATTCACTCTTTGGTGTTTCTTTCCTGCCATGATGACAAGAAAACATCTAGGACGGTTTGTTTGCTGTTTATTTCAGTGCATTGCTGAATTTTATGAGTCAATGTATTTCATTTCCAGAAATGTGCACTTCAGTAGGAAGAACTCCACTTAGGAGCTGAAAGGTATGCATCATGTTAATAAAGACAGTATTATAATATTAGATATTGCGGTGAAACATATACATTCTTAATGATTTCTTGCTGGCTTCCAGACTGAATTGCTCTCAGGCATTAATTTCTCTCCTCATGCTCACTGTCTGTTTGCTTCTGCTTCTATCAGGCAACACCGTGCTTAACAGAAATCTTCTGCCTTTCTCTTAGCAAGGAATGGCTATGTGTGATCTGGCATGCGTTGGCTAGAAACAAGCTTGGAGAATGCTTTTCCATTGTTTAAGTAAATGTTTCCTCTTTGATCCAACATCTGCCCTTTCTGCTGCTCACGTTGCAAATCGATGCAGATCTAGCAGAGGGATGGGAGACATTTGCAGGGTTTCATCTTATGTAGTAATTTTGGGAGCATCATTAGGGGGCCGGTTAGCTCAGTGGTTTGAGTGTGGTGCTGACAACAATGACCAACACCGAGGTTGTGGGTTTGATTCCCACTCGGTCCCCATATGTTGCCTGGTCTAGTCAAGAGATGGCGTCCCTGCCCATGAGAGGGAAGTTGGACTAGATGATCTCTAAGGTCCCTTCCAGCCTAGGCCATTCTATGATGTCATATGATATATGATATGATATGATATGATATTTTCCCCTGCTCACTTTTTACTTTCAGCAGCAACAATCTAACTCTTTGTGTTTTCTGCGGGAAGCCAATTCTTTATCTTGCTCTTTCCTTCTAGTTCTCCCTGAAGGCTGTAGAAAGAAAGAACATGAATAACCAAGCAATGAAATCATAAAATAGTCCCAGTTACTGTTATCATTCCAAGAACAGTGAAGGCATTAAAGTTCTGAAACCTTTTTTCTTGAAGCAAAGATTGCAGCTATAACAGGAAATGGCACAACATAAATCCAATTCGTGACAATTATTATAACATGAAAGGGAAATAGTATAAATCACCAATGTCAAACAGTCTGTTCATTGGCTAGATCTGGCCCATTTGAGCTATTTATCTAGTTCCTGTGACAGATTCAGATTTTGCACCACACATGCTTTCATTTTTTAAAATACATGTTTCAGGTTTTTATGCTTCTGAAAAAGAGCTTCCGAATATGCACTGAGTAGAAGCCAGTGGAAGCTCATGCATAGCTGTCTTTTTTAAACTACACAAAACAAAGTATGTTACATTTGAAGATATATATCCCAGTTCATTTCAGTGGGTGCTAACACTTTGACTTCATGATAATTTTTGTGGCTGCTGCTGAAATGTTTCTCAGAAAATAATTTTAAGGAAAGACAAATATGCACAATTGGGGGCTTTGTGTAAAAGAAATAATTTACAAGTGCATACTTTTTGAGGAAAAGGAAATAAAAAAATATAATGCACATCTATTAAGCATACCACTTAAGTCTGACAAAACTTTGTGAAACTACCATGAAGTTTTAGTCATTGGTGTAGGTGTGAACCTTAAACAACTGGGGAGAAAATGACCTGTCTGGGGAACTAGAAGACAAGAAACTTGAATTCTCCACCTTACCTGTATACAAGCCTGATTCACAGTTTCTTGTGGGTCTCCCAGTTTTAGTCACTTCGAAGGGTGCAGTGTAGTATTTTAGAATGAATAAAAGTTGCATAAAACACATTTTTGGCTTTTCATATTCATGCAAACATTTATTTGTAGAACCAGCTAGGTGTTTTTCATAGGTGAGGTTTATTTCACAGCAGTAACCACTTGGTAAGACATTTTATTGGCTTCTCATGTAAACTGTAGTGCGTGCCTAGGGCAGTTGCTTTTGGAGACAGAATACTGACCTGATAGACTTTTGAACCAAAAACTAAGACAGTGCTTATCTTATACTCTTAACACATTAAAATTTACTGCTTGACTTCCGTGCTTTAAGTAAAGTTACTTCATTAGTAAGGGGAGATCCATTTTTATGATGTACTCAGAAATGTACTATTTTGAAACATATCATTCTTTAAACAAAACAGTTCAATAAGTATTCACGGAGTTGTGAAATACAAGAAAAAAGAATTTAAGAAAAAGATATATTCTGGGGAATGGGATATTCTATTATAGAAAAAAAATCAAGAATCTAAGACTTTACATACCATTTTCTAAATTAATTGAAGTACTTTGCTTGAATTCTTACTCCTGTCTTGAAAAAGTCAATGATATATTGTGAATATTCCTATTTTTACACTGTAATTTACTGCATATTGTGTCTAATATGAACACTATAGAAAATATTAAAGGTTTTAGAAGTTTTGTCTGTATCTATAACTTGGTATTGCACAAGCAGAGAGTTTCAGAAGGACCATGACTTTCAACATAAAGGAAATCTTATCAAATTTTTGGTCCAATTATTGCAGGATTTTTTCTGATTTTCTTTATCAATATTAAATTACATTAAAAATTGTGACATTCATTTATTGTTGTCTAGATAGCACCACTGAGTAATAGTTTTTGCATATAAATTTAACTTCTATTGATATCTAAGACTCTAAAATATTTTTTATTATTCAGTAGAAATATGTGGTAGTTTACAGGTTGGTTACAAATCAATAATTCTTACTTATAGGTATATGATCATATATATTTTCAGGTAATTAACAGCATCTAAAGGGACAGTGTTCAACCTATATACAGTCCCTCCTGAGAAACAATTTTATCGGTCACAGTCCCCAGCTAGAAACTGGGAAAACTAAAACAGAAAGTCTCCAGGCTCCCTTTAAAAGCTGAACTTCCTCCAGTCACTAGCTCTCAGACATTGTACACGAGCAAAGAAATCCTTCTTCAGGAGAAGGAGCAGTCATGAACTCAGGAGAGCAGACCAGCAGGACGTATATGAAGTAAAGAACCTAGTAGAGCCTCACATTCGGTGAATCGATAATAGTTTGTTTAATGCTGATCCTCTTTACTGTGAGTGGTGTGGTTTTGTCCATGTTGACCTGGAGATCTGCCTTCATTCGCAGAGAGTTTGTGCCACAGATGCTTTGCAGCTCCCAGCTCCAGTTCTGCTCTTGCAGGACATTGCAATGGGAGAAAGCTGGGACCAATGAGGACCCTCGCATAGGGCTGGAAACAAGTCCTTACCATGGACGAATTTGTGCCTTTTCAAAATCTCTTGTAGGAGATTTTAGGCTTTAGTGAGGCCTCACCTGGAGTACTGTGTCCAGTTTTGGGCCCCTCACTACAAGAGGGACACTGAGGTGCTGGAGAGGGTACAGAGTCAGACTGCCAAGCTGGTGAAGGGCTTAGAACATAAGTCATATGAGGAAAGGCTGAGGGATCTGGGGCTGTTTAGCCTAGAGGAGATTGAGGGGAGACCTCATCGCTCTCTACAACTGCCTGAAGGGACACCGTAGAGAGGTGGGGGTTGTTCTGGATTTAAATTATATCAGAGGAGGTTCAGGTTAGATATTAGGAAGAATTTCTATACTGAAAGGGTTGTCAGCCATTGGAACAGGCTGCCCAGGGAGGGGGTTGAGTCACTGTCCCTGGAGGTGTTTAAGAGACGGGGGGATGTTGTGGTGGGGGGAATCATTTAGTAGGTTGATAGGGCTGGGACAAAGGCTGGACTCAACAATCTTCTAGGTCTCTTCCAGCTGATACAATTCTATGATTCTGTGATTCTATGATTCTATGACCAGATCATCCCAAAAATCCAAAACCAGACCCCAGATGGTTGCATCAGATTGTACCTGCAGCTTCTGGAATGAATAGATTACACAAATTAAATTCACTATAGGGATATTTAGGGGGTTTCCAGTTTTTCTACTTCTCTAGGACTTCAGGACATGAGTTTATTTTATATTACAATAATTTCAAGCAAGAGAATCAAAAGTATATTATAGTCATCAGTATTATGCATTATGCCTTCTTCAAATTTATAATACTGGTAATATTTTCTCACACTAAGCTCCCCCCCTTATGGCAGAAGGGTGGTAAAAGCACCTCATTTTAGATCCAGAAAACTCCCAGTGATGTAAGTTTAGCAGAAACTAGGTCATTTGGTAGAGAAATGAAAGACAGATGGGTATGAGATTAGCAATCATTTTCTTCTAACTGCTTCTGGCTACAGGAATTATGTTTTCTTGGAGCATGATAATTTTGATGGATCATTTTTGCTCTGGATTTATGCAGGAACATATTCAAAAAGCCAAATAATTTCTTTATAATGAGGGAACAGCCTCAAGAGCCAAGTCCAATGATACTCAAAACTACACCTGAGATTCCCTCCTTTCCATGTTCATGGTATGTTTAACCTGGAGTCTCCCACAGTGGTATTCTGTCATCACAAAATATGTTGTTTCTCCTTGGAAATTTTGCTTTCAGCCCCTTGAAACCTGTTGAAATATGCTACTGGCATTTAAAGTCACAAAGCTGTCTTTAAAGTTACATTCCCTGTAGCAAACTGGGTCATTAAATCAAAGGGTCTATTTAAGTGAGCAAATGTTCACTGTTCTGACTGTCAAGGATGCTTTCTCAGAATAGCACACAGTTACTGAGGAGAAAGTCCACACTGAAATAAATCCTGCTATGATGAAATTCAGGCCTGGATGATGTCAAGGAGAAGTCTGGCATTGACTGTGAAAGGCCAAGATTTCACCTTTAATCACCACCACCGTCCCCTGAGGAGATGGTATCAATGTTATTTATTTATGTGATGCATTAGTGTGCTAGGCACATCAGACGTGCTCCTTGGCTGGTGCAAAGCAGCAGTGCTCCATTAATTTCCGTCCTGCTCCTGTTCTCCGGGGTGCAGTTCCTGCTGCCTGGAACAGCTGGTGCGGCCGTGGGAATGACGGCAGAATTAAGACCTTAGTGGTAAATTTTCACACCTCCTTATGATCCTCCTTTCTAAGCCAGAGCTTTTAAGGAGTGCGAAGTAGCTCTCAAGAGACACCCTATTTATTTATTTGCATTTTTACAAAACAAAAATATGTGTTAGGACATAGCCAGCACTTACAGTCACCCACTGAATAGACATTACAGAAAAGCACCCTGGACATATGAAACCTTAATAAATTCGTATTATAAGCATACAGTATGAAAAGTAAATCGATGTCCTAGTCTGTCTCAGACAGACATTGCTTCCATTCCTCTACCCTTTTCTACTAGCAGAAATTGTCAGTTCAGGAGCAGAGGACTGAATTTCAGAGGTACTGTCCATGGGACACTGCTGAGAGTCCTTCGTAGAGACAAGGTTTGACTAGAACAAGATGGTGACTTGCATCTGTCTCAGTATCAAATATTAACCTCTTATGAAAAAATTACATTCTTTCTTGTATGTCCAGCTGCTTGTGCTTTAGTTTGGCTATTTGGGTATAAGAGATTATCAAAAATAAACAAAAATTACTGTGGCATTTGAAGAAGAAGCTAATTTTTCAGGATGAAAACAAATTCTTAGACATCTTATAGAAAAAATACATAAACTTTTAGCTAATAATATAGTAAGTGTTGCAGACACTTTTCTCATCACATCGGCACCAAATGACCCAAAGCTAGTATCTTCTGCTGTTAAAAACATGAAGCATGGTTTCAAGATCAAATTCCTTTCATTCTGATGCTATGGAAGATCAAGTAGCTCCATCTCAATAGAAGGGTGAAAGCTCCCTCCTCACCTCTACTTGGTCTGCTGAATAAATATAGTAAATTAGACAATCTAAAAGAATTTTCATTATTGTCCTATTGAGTTCTGGCTCAGCTTAACTAATTATTTCCTAATTCTTGATCCAAATTATTCCTTGCTGTAATTCTGTCAGATCGAATGGTACTACCCAGGATATAATTTCATAGAGCATGACAAGGTTCAGAAGAGGCCCTATACATCACCTGGTCTAACTTCCTGCATAACAGAAGACATAGGATCCCTTAACTAATTTCCAGTTCAAACCCGACAGAGCATTGTCTTTGACGTAAACCTCATTTTAAGATTTCTAATGGTTTAGGATCCATTATTTCTCTCTGCAATTCTTTTTCTCTACCCTCAAAGTGAGAAGTGGACATTTAATTTTAGTCAGCTTTTGTCAAGCTTCAGCTACCAAACCTTACATCTGCTAGACTGGAGAACTCTCTGAGCAAAAAGTTTCATCCTTCATGCAGGTACTTCAGGTCTCCTCCGTATTCTATCAGATACGCAAAACATGTTAAGCTTTTTACTGTGTGCCATTTTTTCTAATCCTCTCATTATTCTTCTAATGCTCCTTTAAACTATTCTAAAGGAAAAATCCTGAACCATTGTATTATTCATGAAGTAGAACTGAACACAGTATTTTAGCAGCCTTCACAGCAGTGCCAAATACAAAATATTACATAGTCTTTTTACCGCTTTTTAAAGATCAAAGCAATCACATTTCTTTAATGGAAGAATGAAAAATTACTATTAACACATTCAGTTGAGATAAGCCAAAGTATTACATTCTGTTCTAAATGGATGCTTAAATACTTTATATAAAAGGGTGTGTGTGTGCATGTGTAAATCTTTATGTCAGAATATCCTAAAGCCCAGGTTAAGGTATCTCTACGTAGATGTGGGTTTAAATTCCGGCTCCGTAGGTTTACTAGGAATTCCTTCCCTGGACCAACTTAGCTTCAGAAGCTGGCAGACGTCTGGACATCTCATGTGGACAGAGTTGTTTTCTGTCATCCCCCTCTCACGGCATGAAGAACTGAATTTTCTTGTGCTGAGACACACGCTCTCTTTTTAGTGTTTATGGTGTTTCCCCTGTTCAACATGCTACCTTCTGAGGACTCAGTACACACTTTACCTAAAGTGTGCCCCCCGCGTGCCCAGATTCACTTCACTTCAAGCTGTTTGAAGGCACACATTTAAGACAAGCTCCAGATAACAAGAAGGTAAGAAAAACCCTTTACTGGAACCAAGCCTTGCCCCTGACTGTTTTGACGTAGCCAGTCAAATGGACACAGACAAATCAGCCAGGCTCTGTCACAGAAGTCTTGATTTCATGTGTAGCAAGACATTAGAGGCTGTGTAGACAGATGAGTTAAAGGCTACTTCTTGCAGGTTTGTGTCATAGCGGGGAGGCAGAACAGTTGCTTTAACCCAGTCCCTGGCCTGCCGTCTTCTAGACTGCACAGACTATGAGCTCCATCCTTCACACCTCTGTATTGTCTCATGCATTAGGGTGGGTAGCCCCTCTAATTCAGTTATAAATTTCAGCAGAGAGCAGGCATTGCAAACTGGAACCCTGCAGGTCTATTCATGAATCCAACCATAAACCATGGTGCCTAATGCTCAGTCACCCTAAACAGTGCTTCTGAGGAACACCCAGAAGACCTATAAAAATAACTTGCAGGGCACAGTGAAGGCAAGAATGCGATTGTGGCTCCTAGACTCTCTTGACCCAAATGTAAATTACGTGTGGGTAATAAGAGCTACAGCTTACATGAAAGAGACTTCCTCTGTCTAACATTGATTACTTTATGGAGACGGATTGCCTTGGAACCTCGCAACTTCTTCAGTAATAACCGTTGAATTTCTGAGAGATTCCAAGATCTCCTACTTTAAAGAAAGTTCATGAGTGTCTGAGCACATCTTGGGTTCTCTGCCACGAGAGTCATGCAGACACTTGCATTGACGTGTGTGTTAACACATCTTAAGCCAGCTACCTAATCATCACTGAGCAGCTACAGGAACGTGGAGAGTTGTCTGGGTACGTGGCACTCACATTTGCAGAATGTTTTTTACAGTCCATCTGAATGGCGTGTGACTGCAGCTACATTGCCTGTAACACCCAGGGCAGCTTTGTTAATGCATGTCAGGTATTTCTCCCTGGGCCATGAGCACAGTAATGTCTTCAGTGTAGATGTTCTCTCAGGGGTACTTCTGTGAAGCTAAAGAAAAGATTGATGGCTTGATTGATTTGTTTTTCTCATTTGCAACTGAGGTAAATAAGTGTCGTTCTATTTAATTCAGGGGAATAAATTTTCAGAAAAGGTAGGGGGGATTTCTTTTGGAGACAGTGATATGAGCTGAGGATAAAGGATGTGGAAGACCCTTAGTAGTACTGTTAATCAGTCCTCTGCCACTGCAGGATTGCTCTGTTATGAAAACATGACTGTGCCCACCTTCTTTTAGTTAAAAAAAAAAGAAATAAGATATTAATAGGTTTAATTGAATAAAAAATAAAGATGACCTTGCATCCCTTGAATATAGGTTTTCTGACTCTCCTGTAATTTCTTTAGATACTATTCAGAATATGATTCTTTAAAGACTCAGTTTTAATTCAGGTTCTATCCGGTGAGAAGGAGCAGAAACGGAAATCTTTTATCTTTGCTAGTAGGAGAGAAAAATCCATAAAACCGTGGAAGTGTTAACACTGGAAGGAGGGTCAGGAGCAGGCCAAGAGGTTTGAAATTCCTTTACAACTAACATGAATCACTTACTTTAAGTGCAAAGCTCGTGATGGTTGTGCTACATTACAGTAAGTGTCGTTGTAGGTTGTTTTAGCTGTGAAACGAATCGGAGGTGTTTCATAACCGGGCAGTTGGCTTTCTCTTTGCTGGTATGACCTCTCCTCCATGGCAGAAGCAATCCACTGCAAAACACAATGTGAAAACTCCTAGCTTGAAAGTGTCTTCTGAGGAAATTACAAAATAGTCTTGTCATGTTTAAAAAAATAGTCGTTCAGTGGTGTGCTGGGACTGGTAAGATTTGAGGCATGTTTTTTGTTCTGGCACCAGATTTATTTTTTGGCTTTCAGGAAGTAGTTTCAGACACATTTACACCAAATGTCAAATCAAAATCAGGGCTATTGGGTTTATTCTGTTTCCCATGAAAATTATTAAAACTCTTACACTCCAATTTGAGAAACTATATAAACTAGGCTGTGGAAACTCCTTATACTATGTGGAACAATGCAGTCAGGAGTTGTACCTGAAGTCTACAGGCATCTTCAGGCTCTCAGAGGTTGTAATACTGCTCCACAACTTTGTATGGCTATACTGTATACTGTTCCATATTTCAACAGTTAACACAACTATCTAAAAATCCAGCGTGGGGCCTTTGGAATACATTAGCACTAACATCAAAAGTAGTCTTAGTTCTAATTTTCATTAACAAAAGGAGTTAACAAATCACCAAATGGAAGATGCAAATTGCATCTTTTACAACATGGAGAACTGTTTCAGCATCACCAGTTTTATTTTTTATTTTTTATTTTTTATTTTATTTGCTGTTGTTATTTTTAAGGATTTTTCTAGGGTTTACATTGCATTTTCTTTTTTTGCCCTTTAGATGTTGACTGCTCATGTTTCACTTCTGATGTAATGGAATTTTATGTTGCAGGATGGTTGATGCTGTATACATTAGGTTATTTATGTAGCTATAGAAAAACTGGAGAGCATTTTGGTACTATCTAGAGACACCAGTTATATAGATTTACCTAAAAACTGAGCTATTTTTTTTTTTAACTGAGTAATTTTAAAAAGAAGTAAGATAATAAAATGCTTTGAACATTATCTCCACTTGCTAAACAATTAACTGGTCTCCCATATCCAAGGGCCTCTGCAGAGGAAGGGAATGGCCATGCCAGAGCATGGAAGTCTATGAGAGATTTCAGGACATGAGAACCAGCTATCGAATTGTCTGTGTTAACTTAATTACTCACATTTAACTTAATTTGTCTTTATTTTTCCATTTTCAGTAAGATCCCTCCATAGCCATTATTTTGATAAGCCTTTTATTTCTGTGATGTAATAAGGAATTACAGAGAAAGATACCAGTAGTAATCCGAAAGAAATAAAGAAAAAAGTAAAGAAAGAAAAGATTAAATTAATAATTCTACGGACAATAGCAACTCTCCTTAATTTTGGTGAAGCTAGGATCTCACTCTGTCAGCACTAAGTTTCTTTATTGCCTTTACTTCAGCTGAAAAGGCCTGAAGCGGACTGCAGAATGAGGACACTTGTGGAATTTGGGGAGATAAAGTATGTACTTAAGCACGCATGGTGGGATACAGAAAGCTGCCAGCTCTAAAGAATGCTAAATTCATAATGAAATGTTCTAAAAGAGAGAAATCATCAGCAAATCTCAAAGGGCCAATTTCTGTAAGGCTGAATGCACTCAGTACTCCTACTGAATTAAAAAGAAGTTCAAATTAGAGAGGGTTTGGGGTTTGCTGGAGCAGGGGAGGGGGGAAGGGAATGTAACTGAGAATAATTTAACCATTGGAGGCCTAAGGATGTGACAAATTCTCCGTCTTGCAGTGCTTCAGGTGTTCCAGAAAGATAGTGTGAATCAGGCTGAAGTTGTGATTGTGACCAAGGTAGGGCTGGTTGAAGATGCGTGCAGTGAGTCGTACAGGAGGGCAGAGCAGGTCATTCAAATCATTGTCTGAAATCAGGCACTCAGCATCTTACAGGGAAGGAACAAAATGTGCAACTGATCTCCTCTGAATTTAACTGCATGCCATTTAGTTATCCCGATTCAATTAGTCATCCTCATTCCTAAAGAGTCAATGGAGGGAGGTAGTAAGAGGAGGTGCCTTCAGGAGGAACCTGTTTCTCTCCACTGTCTCTACAGCAAGATCAGGTTGGCTGAATTACATTGATCAACTTGTAAATGCAAAATAAATTTGATCATCTCTGCTTATGTCAAAGCAATCCTATGATCCTTTTCAGTTACTGAATGATAATTTATCTTCTTGGTTGCTCCTGTTTGGGCCTGTTGGGACTCTGGGTTTACTTCTGATTCATATTGCATAAGGAAAAGCAGAACGTTTCCTTCTGCATCCACTGAAAGGGCTAACTGTTTTCATCCATGCATACAACATGCAGTGAATTTGTACAACCAGGAGAAGAGACTCGATAGATACAAACTACCGAGATATTTGGTTTATTTGCATAGAGGTCAACAGCTACTTTTTATAGTGTTTAGGATGTTTTATTATTCATAATGTAAAAATAGGAGGGCTGGACCTCAGGAACATACACTGACTTCAGTGGAGGGTCTGGTTTGTGTTCATTTGGTACCTGCCGGAAAAAAGGAACATACTTTTTTTGTTACACTGAGCAAATTCTGTAAGAAAGGCCTATTCCTCTGTTATACAAACATCTAACTATAGAAGTAATCTACATTACTCTCGTGAAAGTATAACGCATCTGACAGCACCTGTCCTGCATTAACAAATAGCCATGTCTTGCAGCTAATTTTAACAAATCCAGAAATACATGTGGAAGTGTAAAATATGTATTGCATGATTTGTTACAGATCATGGAAGAACTTTTGGCTTTTGTCTTTAGATGTCTGATCTGTAAAAGAACACACAATACTGTTAAGCAGCTCAGGATCTTACATTTTCTTATTTTAAGTGTTCGTATATTGTACTTACTGGGGTACACAAAGTTACTCACATAAGCAAGTTTTTACACTAACATTTCTGTTTCAGTGCTGCAAAACTCGACCCTGTGGGTAGCCAGTGCCAGTGGCCCAGAGATAACTAACCAAAATAAGTAATATCTGGTCCTACTGTTGTGCATGTAGAGTGTCTGAGAAAAAATAAAGTCAAATCTTGAAATAAAGGAAAACAAATTTTACTCATTTAACTTTGTACCTACAGGATAAATTAATCTCCTAAAGTGGTGAATTTTTGCCCTTCACAGGTATTTTCCTGGGGGAAAGAAAATTCCTCTGCTAGTGGATTCACCTTCACATGTATCATTTTTTCCATAGGGAATAGCCAGGATGCACTGAAAACAAGTAAGGCAGATAGCAAACCACCCACGAGGCTTCTCTAATTTAGTTGGAGTTTGTTTTCGATTAAGGGTAGGTCGGGGTTTGTTGCTTTATTTTGCCTGTGATCTAGACACCGTCCTCTTCTCCCCTAAGAAGAACAGTCTTATTTATTTTAGAAAATTTAAGTGAAAAACAAGGGAATCATTCCCTCAGTTGGAGTAGTTTTACACCAGGGATAAAGCCGATCCTAACTATACAAAGAAAATCAAGTTCAAATATTGCTTTTTGTTGATTGAGCAAATGAATGAGAAAAGAGCTTAGGAAGAGGCCCACCCAATGTGAGGCTGATAGACAAGGTGGATCTCCATAGAATGGTTTGGGTTGGAAGGGTCCTTACAGATCATTTATTCCAATCTTCTCTACATAGCTTCTTTACATCTGTGCTGATGGCTGCAGAAAAAATGGCCAGTTGACAGAGGATACATGACAAAAAAAATTCAGTACCTCAGCCTGAGATCTGTAGAAAATTCAGTGTTAATGCTTCCTGCCTTCTCAGAATTATTTGATTTCTCTTGTTTTGCACAGCCTTGTCTAGAGAGGGAGTATGGTCATACGATGATTTAAGTATAGCTCCTTTCAAACTCTGTTTTGTGCTGATGAGATATGTTAGTGGTCAACTCATTTCAAAGGAATTTTTCTGTGATGTAAATACAGATAATTTCAATCTATGTGTAACTATCTATAAATATGGGATCTTGTTTAACCTAAGAGTGGATTAATTTAATGAAAACTGTGACCTGAAGACTAATTTAGCTGAATGAACTCTTGTTTTCATCTAAACCAAATCTCTTTTGTTTGGAATAAGTCAATTGGAAAGGAGCATGAGGTTACCAAAATGAGAGCATCCACACCAGAGTTTACACTGTTTTAGTTAAACTGATTATCTAAGTAGACAATAGTTAACTTTAGTAGGACTGGAGGGATTTGTAAAAGCTGTCTAACTTTTACAGAGGAACTAAAAAAAGTTCAAATACTGAATCTTTGTGTCAAAGTACTGTTAGGAAAATATTTTTAAATTTATGATATAGCAAAGCAAAACAGTTTGACCAAAGAAAATTCTTAAAATTCGCTGTAGTAACACTTTTTCATTTTGCCATAAGAAAAAAACGTGCCATATCTTCATCTGAACTATCTTTTCCTCCTTATCCCTTCTGCTTCTTTTTTCAGAAAATGGACAAAACCAATCCATAGTTTTCATTGTTTAACCATATGTCAGAATTTTTTTGTGACCACCAAGAACACTAAGACCAATTTACATTGACACCAAAGCCATTAAAATGGCAAGTAGGAGGTGACTGTAGATACTGTGATGGTGGTGGTGGAGATATGCTACCAAAGAGCTTTGAACAAAGTAATGGTACAGATTTTCAGCTCCTTTCTTTACTTGTTTACATTTTCCAAGAACCCTTTTAGGGGAGAAGAATTTACTCGTATGTTGGATGAACCCGCTACCTGCATCTTTGCCACTTGGCTCTCCACAGCAGGGCTAACAGCAGAACTGGATGACGAATTTCTGAAGAAGCACGAAATTCCCATAGCAAAACTACAGAAAAAGTCTCAGATGCCTACAAGGATCTACTTTCCAGTCTGAGGAAGAGCAGTGAGAGCAATTTCTGACCAGCTTGTTCATACCTGCAAGCCTCTCCTCAGTCTATCAGGGTTTTTCACAAAGGCCTGTATTGGCTTTCACTGGCCACATCTGTACAAGCAAATTAAACAGAACAGCACTGGCATGTTATTATCCGTGCTGTTAAATAGCTGGCACGTTAAGCAATTTTGTCCTCATGCTTTCCCAGAGAGCTCCCAGACATGGTACAGGGGGACAAGAAAATCTCGTCATACAGTTTGGATTCAACCAGGTTTTCTTTAGGACATCTAGCCATGCAAATGCACACTGTGTTGTATCAATTTGCCTCTATCAGAGATTAGCTCCTTGGTCCTTTTATTTATGGTATAGTCCTTAAGACCAACAGGAATGAACTTAAGGTATTTTTTCAAAGCATCTAAATAGTATTAATTGTTAAAAAGTTTGTGCTTTTACGTGTAACCCTTTCTAAAACTGCATTCTAAATGTTTACAGACACCCTAACTCTGAAATGTGCTACAAATGATTGAATTATCACAATAAAATCAGACTTAGAACTTTTCTCTGCTTCCCATGCTTCAAAATGATCAGTGCCATGGACTAGTTGGGCACTTTTTCTGGTGCATGGAGAGTGTCTTCCCATTCAGCATTTCTGTGATGGAGAAAAGTACAAGACTGCCTGTGTGAAGCTATTAAAAAAAACCTGCAGCAGCCTGAACTTGACAAACTCATTCCATAGGAGATATTCAGCCACATAACACAGGGACATGGGTTTGAGAGAGAAGGAGAGGTGGAGAAGTGAGTAACTGCACACATAGATGTTGAAATGGGAGTTACTATTCAATGTCACTGCTTAAATATCCTGTAAGCCTATGCCACCTGATGATCCAGCTGCACCGGAATGAGATATGATATCTAAGAAAGGCAAAAAAAAAAAAAAAGGAGAGGGGGGCAGGGTAAGAACCTGCCAGCAATTACCAGGCAGTGGGCAGATGCTGAAAGGGCAAGACAACAGCCACAGATCCTGAACCTGTTCCAGAGCAAGCCTGGACTTCCTGAGGGGAGCTGCCTCAGCAGTAGCAGCAGCAGCAATGTCTGGCCAGAGCAGTTCAGCTGTGCTGCCTCACAGCTCTTCACATTTACCAGGCTGCAGCTGCTAAGAACCTGCCAGCAATTACCAGGCAGTGGGCAGATGCTGAAAGGGCAAGACAACAGCCACAGATCCTGAACCTGTTCCAGAGCAAGCCTGGACTTCCTGAGGGGAGCTGCCTCAGCAGTAGCAGCAGCAGCAATGTCTGGCCAGAGCAGTTCAGCTGTGCTGCCTCACAGCTCTTCACATTTACCAGGCTGCAGCTGCTCAAGTCTGCACAAAACATATCTTTGGAAGGGTTACAAGTAGTAACTTAAGAAGAAATGTAAGAGAAATAGTCATAAGTTGTTGGTTTTTTAAAATAACCCTCTCCTTTTGGAAAACCTATATAATAGAATCATGAATCACAGAATCGTTTTGATTGGAAAATACCTTTAAGATCATCGAGTCCAACTGTTCACTTAACAATGCCAGGTACACCACTAAACCGTGTCCCTAAGCTAAGCATCTATGTCCTTTAAATATCTCCAGGGATGACTCACCCACTTCCATGGGCAGTCTGATCCAATGCTTAATAATCCTTTTGGTGGAGAATTTTTTCCCAATATCCAGTCTAAACCTCCCCTGGTACAACTTAAGGCGATTTCCTATTGTACTATTGCTTGTTACTTGGGAGAATAGACCAGCTCCCACCTTGCTGAAACCTTCTTTAAGTAGTCTTGGGAGGTTAAACTGATGTTAAATGTGAACAGAAGCTTTACAAGTAGAAAAAAGACCTTTAGACTATAGATCTATCAGTAAAGCCATCAACATCAGCACCTGATACTGTGCACATGCCAGTTGGCATGGTCTGCCCATATTCATCCTCTTAAACTATCTTAGTCTCCAAAACAGTCTGGTTTCTCCAAGGCTGGCTAGTGGACAGGTTCCCACCCTCAACTTTCTCTTGAAGTGCTTTGAGAGAGCTCTGGGAGGCCACTGGCAATGCTGAACTAGGGCCCATGATCTGGTCCCACTTAGTTCAGACGGGTATATCTAGCCTTAAAGTATGCATCAAGTCATCTGTTGCCTTAATTCCATAGATTTCAAAGGATTTAGGCCAGAAGGAAACTTGCCCTAAGCTGTGCATTCTAGCAGCATGCTCATTATCACATTTGCCTTTGACTTGCACAGCTGTAAAGCCATGGCAACCAGAGTAATTCAGGGATGAATCAGGTCCATTATCTCCTTGAGATTGTACAGCACTTAGCACAATGGTGCCCTGATCCTGATGGGAATTCATGTTATTTTAGGACAATCAGAGCTTTCATTCGTTAAACTAAAGTATATTTTTAGCCAGAGCTAGCTTCAATGGCAATGTATGGGGTGTAGGGAGTTTGTGAATGAAGGGAAAGGCACAAAAGATCCCTCAGCACATGACCATGAATACACACACATTCACCCCATATGCTAAGAGACCATCTTCTCTCCTGGCCAGTATGGTTGTGAAAATACGACCAATGGGCACCTTGGAAGCTCAGATAGAAGCCAAAGAAAGCAAACTCTGAATATTATTGTTTCTTTTTAAAATAAGTTGCAGAATTTTGAGGTTGGTCAGAATGTAAGGCCCAATACTTGATTTTGGAGCATTTGGGGTTAATACTGGTATGTTTAGTGCTTTCACTGAAAAGTAATACATCAGGTGCCATGCCATTGCATTCCATGGAAAGTTAGATCTCAAAGATGTGATTTGCTCAACACCTTTTCTTCCCCCCATGCAAATAAAATGAACCAGGAACACTTGAAAAAGCAAGAACTGTGCTTGCTCCATGTTCAGAGGTGCTTGTCTCAGCTCTTTTATGAAATCTTGTTAAGACCAGTAGGTCTTATAAATTCTAATGAGGTACATATGTGGAACATACATAAAGACATTACATATGTCTTACAAAATATTTCCTATATAAAGGACCCAACCGTGTGACGTTACTATTCAAAGCAGAGGTAAGTCCTAGGAGAACACAGGAAAAAAACACACCAGTTGCAGATCATAATCCTAGCAGGGCTTTTTCCTAGTTCTTGTGAATTAAAATCTGAAATGCGTGTTCCAGCTTCAAGTTATTTTCACAGACAGAAATGGGGAAGATTGAATATCAGCTGTCATTATCTTAGTGTCCTGACATGACAAAATCATCGTTATTCCCAGAAAATGTGAGGTGTTGCTCACAACTTAGAAATATTAGAAGCACATATTTTTACAACCAAAAATTATGAGCAATTATTGCTAGAGCTGTAACAAGAAGCTGACACATGAAACTAGGGAGCTGACTTCCCAGTGCTAGCTTACCCGGTAGAAAAACATAAATGCAAAGTTCAAGCTATATCAAAGTCACTTAATTGTTTTTCTTCAAGCCACTTTTTTATCTACTGAAACATAATCTTAAAAATCATTGCAGTGGAAAGCCATGTCATGCAAAAACTATTAATCTTATTTAACAATTGAGAGTCCTGTTCTGATACTGTTCTTGAAGGTCTCTTCCAACCGAAATTGTGTATGGTTTTGCACACAGGCCCACTAATACTGCTTTACTTTCAAATTAACAGAACAACATTTTGTTTGACATGGGGGTGAAGCATTTTGGGTGTGTCTATTAGGAAAAGATCTGACATTTCTATAGGTCTTAGAAACATGAATTTCCTTCCAGAAGTGAGTTGCCCCTGTGTGTCCCTTTGGTGCGAATGCAAACTGTGTGGCTGCACTGACAACGGAGCACTGTGCCATTGAGTTACCTGACACGTGTGTGCTCGTTCCCTGTTACCCATGTATTTGCCAAAGCCTGACAGCCTGGCTTTAATGTTCCCATGACTGTGTCAGAATCCACAAGTTGTCAAAGACCTTTGCATTTTAAGAACAATGATGTTTGCGGTTTTGTGCGTGCACAAAATTAGTGATAACTTTACCTTTTCCCAGGCAGCACGTTCCACTACCATGCCCAGGGCTGAGTTAATCCCTTCTGAGTTAAAGCCTTCTGAAATCATGTTAGTTCAGACCTTTGACAGTGAAGGGGACAAGCTATTAGTTGTACCAAACTAATTGTCATGGTAGCATCTTACAAATTCCATCTGAAGTCTAGTCTGCGTAGATCATGATAGGTGGGTAGATCACAAGTAGAAAATTAAACTTTTTTTCTTTACTGGCAATGTAAGTTGCTATAACTTGGGTCAAGGCTGCTTTTCAGACCAGTGAAGCAATTAATCATCTGTGATCTACTTGCTTTATAAAATGATTAATTTCATGTGCCCTGACTGAAGTAATTAAAAGTAATGCCTTCAGGTTTGGGCTGATCACTCTAGTCTTCTTTTATAATCAGTAGAAGAGAGTGAGGTTCATCTGATATGTTTTGAAATCTTTTCCTATGCAATAAGTTATTCTGTGGAGATGCCACTCTTCAGCTCTCCTTCTGACATGTGTTTGGTGATGAGGGAAAAAACACTTCTTCTTGAAATGTGTTTTCATTTCCATTACTATTGATGCCGCAAAAAGTATAATGAATTTGTATAAGCCATCTAAATTCAACACAAGAACAGAAACACAAAAATCTCACTCAGAAACGTCACATTTACATAGATGGGAGATATCATTTCTTTCCTCGTTCCCAGCCACCATCAAACACATAGGATGAGAGAGGGATGACAGAGTGATACCCATCAGCACCAGCAACCTGATGCTCGACCAAGCAGATCTGCTGGAGATCAGAGCACAGTTTCACCAGGTGGCCCAGCACAGCAAGCAAACTGAGAGAAACATGCACTTTCTGGAAATGCAAAGGCTATCAAACCTAGACCCATGCCACCACAGCTCAGAAACTGAGCACAGGTTTTATACCCTCCAGGTAGAGGTGCACCATGACAGGGCAGGTTCCTCAATGGGCTAAACACATCTTTTATATTGTTCGTGACCCATGTAAAAAATAATAGGTTAAGGCAGCAGAATTAGTCCAAAATGTGCTCAGTGAGTAGACATTAAAATAAACTTTTGTAAAGCTGAAAATGAAGCTAGTCAGCATCAAATGAAGCTAATCCACAAATTTCTTTTATTAACAAAATCCATCACAGAAATACTACAAAGAATTTAAGAAAATCAATGAAATCTAAAGAATATTAAATAGTTAGATTTAAACTTTTTAGAATACTAAACACACAGAAAAATAAATCTAATAAATTCCAAAGAGTAAATGTTAAAGGATACTGAGAAATAATCTCTTATTCTCTTTATGGCTCCAAGCAGTGATATTCATAAATGCTTGCTATTTTTTAGCAATGACTTTTCAAGCAGTCAAAGGTCTAGATTTTTATAGGTCTGAGTCAATCTACTGGCTGCTAATATAACTTTTAGCCCTGCCTGTCCGGCTATGGCTTCGTGCCCTCCATCATCACAAAGCAGTCCAGCAACAATATTGCTCTTAATAACACATCAAATTATTTCAATTTTCATCATCACTGAGAGTGACTGAGTGGTGTACCATGTCTTAGGGAACAAGGAGGACTAGAAGTATCTGGTATGGCCAGATACCTTTCGGTCATAGGGCACACCTGTGTTCCCCTCCAGCACCATATCTTCAGCAGTGCTGTGCTTTAAGCTGCACTACTATCTTTCGGTTTCTTGGCTCAGTTGAGGTCTGAGAAGAGCAAGTTAAAAGCCTGAAAAAGGGACAGACAACAATCATCCAGGAACTTCATCAAATTGACGTATCTAAAATTATGCCTGATTTGTAAGTCTGGGTCTGTAATAGCATCCCTGAGCCAAGAGCCCCATCAAGTTGAGATTTAGCAAATGAAACTACTGGTCATTACGCATCTCAGCTGAACATTTATATATGCAAAACTCTGACTTTATTTCTCAGGGAGTAGCTGATAGTTACAAAATGCTGAAAGCTAGCATACTGACCTCAGAATAGAGCACCCAGATTCTGCTTCTTTCTCAGTCTGAGTGGATTTAAAGTCATCTTCTTCACTAGAGAGAAAAATTCTCCCGTTTTGAAAGTTGTAACCCAGTCCTGGTGGAACTTCCTACTCCCTTCTGAGGTTGGGCAACTTTTCTGCAAAAATAAAACTGGTAAAGACAAGAAGAATAGGCTCAGTCTGTGTGATGGTCTTACTGTCATCCAAGAAGCGAAATCTAGCACTGAATACTGAACTGTGTAATACTTGTGCATTTTATGTTACAGAAAACTAAAAAAAAATAATCCTGAAAACAAAATGAGGCAGGGAGTCTGAGCCGAGTTAGTTGTTCTGGCTTATTGGTTAGAATTCAGTTTTTAAGACTTATATGATGAAAGTCTAGTTCCGGCGACAGCAGGTCAACTCTTTCTTTTTAGTCTTCATATGGAGATCTTTATTCCTTGCATCGGAACTTGGCTTTCCTAAATCCTTCCAGACTTTTTTTTTACTGCTTTCTAGTGTTAGCTATAGCTTTAAATGTCAAAGCAGAAGAAGTCTGTGTTGGAACATGTCCCTGTATGGGGCAATTGTTGTGTAAGTTTTCATTTGCTGTATCTGTTGATGTCTTGGAAAATGCTGCATTTCCCCCCACTCCTCCCACCCCGTTTAAGTACTGTGCAAGGAACACATCTGCAGAATTAAACAGTTTTGGTCGACTTTGAAGAAAACCCCTCTGAGTGACCTGCATATGCATTTCATTTTACCAGTTGCTTTCTTCTATCCTACACTTCTTTTTTTTCTTTATAGGAAAAATGGACTTCTGTTACTGTACAAACAATCGAGCATGTTCTGGGTAGGTCTAGACAAACATACAGTAGATGTGAACACCAGAAAGAAAATGCAACACTGGCTCAAGTAAAGACATATTAAGGCAGACCTCTTAACTGAAGATTTTTTTCTGAATGATTATTCTACGTAGTAGTGTTATGCCAATAAGAACTCATTAATGAAATGTGAGTAATGAAATGTCAGTCCTGAGAACTTAAAAGGTAAATGAGATGTCTTTTTTAACCTGATAATGCTGAAAGTTAAAGGAAGAAAAATAAAATAATCCATTATCATTTTGCATTAGGAAACATTCTATCATTGGTTGCACATATCTCCCATTGACCTCTGAGTAATTTCCACAGTTCTGTGAAGAAAATGCTACCCTAAATACATAACTGGTAGGAAAAAAATTCTAAATTTTCCCACATGAGGAATCAGTGCAATTTTATAGTGAAGTTAAATCCAGGAGCTTGATGCCATTTATAAAGATTACTTTTCAAGATGAAAATAAAATCCTGTCTGATATTTCTAGAAATCAGAACTAGTGCAAAGACTCTGCTGAAGATCACAGTGGAGTCATGTGCAGAGGTATGTGATTTGCAAGCGTGATGCCATGCCTGGGTGCCGTTGCCTCTTCTTGGGAATCTGATGGCTTTGGGTAACAAGGAGCCCGAGGACGAAAAGAGATCCTGGTGTCCTGTATAATGAGGACCAAGCAGGAAATCTCTACATCTATTACTTACAATGTGATTACAATGAGGATTTTCATACCAACAGGTCAAATGCCACTATTATTGAAACCAGAGAGAATGTTTATGGTCACTGTATTAGGATCACAATCTGTTTCCTCACCCTTAGGCACAGAAGATAAGAAAACTCTGCTAGTTTCCTCCCTCAAATGAGTCATCTACACTGAAATTGCCAAAACAGTCACACTGGAGTTCACACTCATTAAAAGATAGCAAAATGGCATTGATGTTCAGAGAGATATACCAAAATCGTGGTTTTGCATCGGAAGGCCCTTTGAGTAGTTTTTCCAATGCATACGGTGCTATGAAGGCAGCAAGGTCACAAGCCTTCCTCTTGCCCAGAGCCATTGCGTTCTTGCATTCAGCATTCACACCACTGGCAATAGTGACATTCAAACAGCTTGATTGCTTACATCTTTAATTCTGAATAGGTTTCTAGTTGTCCTGAGAAGACCGTAGCATTAATAAAATAATTACACCGTGAAATTGCCTCATCATTTACTCTTTGAGTTTGGCTTGGGTCTGATGGTTATTCGACATCCCAAATAGGAGCAGAATAGTCATGATGTCACAGCACGAGGTTCCTCACAACCCAGGACTGATGCAGAGATAGTAGATCAAACACATTTTCTGTATCTTATTTAAAATCTAACAAAACATTGTTGCAAATGAAAGGTCAAAATATTAATTTCAAAAAGTGGGAACATAACTTTTCAACATCGGTGCACTTTGACTTAGGGGACCACTTTTGTGAAAAAAGGCAAAATCTGCACCTTCCTTTTCTAAGTATTATTTTTTAAATTTTCTATTAAAAGACAATTTCCAGTGGAATTTCAATTGCCTATCCAATCATTGGTTCAATTTTCATTAGAACTAAGAGTTGAAATTATTTTGGGTATTCTGTTCCTTATAATTACTTGAGTTCACTTGTCCAAAAAAAACGGTGAGACCACAGACAATGTTTCTTTCAACTGATTTTTTCCTCTAGATCTTCCAAAAGACCTTCCTGGGACACTTGTATGCTCCTGACTTTTCTTTCCTTAAACCAAGAAGAAAAAGTAAATAAATAAGGAAATTTACCTAGAGATCAAAATGTTCACCAAAATGCCTTTCAAAAGATCAATGAATTTTAACTTTTATTTCAGTGTCTCAGCTAAACAAAGTTATTATAATTTTGTCTTAATTGTCACTAATTCTATTAAACTAGCTGCATACCTAAGTTAAAATGACACGCTATAATTTTTAAACAAAGCTGAGCTAGATTTATGTTAAAGCTGAGCTAGATTTATGTTCAATTCACACCATTTTAAGAGTATTTTTTATATATAACTGGACAGTTCTTTCTAATTCTGTTTGACTTTTTTTTAATCAGTTTCCAAGCAACACAATATGTAAGGCTGGCTTACAGTATGTAAAAGCTACAGTTTATAAAAAAAAAAGTCATCGTCCATGTTAACACATATCAAACAAAATGGTATCTTGTTAAAATAACTGACAATTGAACTCTTTTATCCTGATGAAAATATTCTTAAAGACTGTTGTCTGGGCTCTATTCTATCCGTATGTTAATCATTGGATATTTTTATGAATATGGGTGTAAAACCATGATGTCACTTGAAATTAGAGAAAATAATGTTGGAGTAAATTGGAAGTACTAGATTTTCTCAAAGACACTCACCCATTTGTATAGGTCCGCCAGAATAGCTTTACAAAAGAAGGCTTTTGCAAAGCAATTTCTACCTGCATATTCCCCAATTTAACTCATCATTATACAATTTGCAGAGAATACGTTGACTTTAGAGTTCCTTTAAATGTTATATAACTCCAGAAATGCATAGAAAAATTATTCACTATCCACTAGCAGTTCATCACATAGTTCTGAATGGAAAATATATTCAGAAAACTAGTTGGTTTATAGAATAAAGGGGAAAAAAAAGTCAAATAAACCCTTTTAAAATAATTATTGACTGAACTTTGATCATGTCTGGTTGCTGAGCTGAGCTGTTCTTTCTCAAGAGATCTTATTGTATGCTGCTTTTTTGCTAAGGCTTTATTTTACTCCCAATGTTTTCTTTTTATTTGTTTATGAATCTCCATCAATGCAGCCATTCAGGTTTAACCTCTACTTTGCTGATTCTGGTTCTGTCATGAACAGTACACATAGTAAGGACTTGGTACATCTGGATAAGTAATTCAACTATCCAAAGAAGCCTCTAGACTGTCATTGCCATTGCTGTTCAATCACAAGATGTTTCTATTTTAAACTCCCCCATCTCTAATTGAAAACTGCAAATTGAGCTGGAATAATCTGAAACACAGAGAAACACGCTCTGACACATCTTGACCCATGTGCATATGTTTAGAAGGTCCTATAGGCAGAATAGTGCTTCGCCTCCTTTTCTTTAGTTACCTGCAGCCTCGGCATCTGAGGTGAGCTGGCATTAGACAACAGCTGAGAAAGTATATCTTTAACTTATTCTCTGAGAAGCATAACTTTGGTGATTAGATGCCTAATATGGATTTGTTATTTATGCATAAGTAAAATAGGTGTCACGAATGACAGCAACAAGCACTTCACTGGGGAACTGTGCACTCTGCGTTAATGGTGCATATAATTCTTTACCAGTCTGGTTCTTTGAACAATTTGTTCCAGCTAAGAACAGATTGAGCTCTTCTTTGAATCATTCTTCAGCAGGCAGTACAGTGTGAGTTTATGATGAATTTTCTTTGTGCTGTAGCTAAGTTCATTTGAGGTAAAACTTGCTGAAGTGCAGAGGCTTTATAAAGGTACTAAGCACTGCCTATGATCCAGTTTAAAATGAAGACAGCTACAGGGATTGTTTGTCTTGCATTTAATCGATTGACACACACAATTTTCTGTCAGCTTAATGGTTTGTTTTCATATGGCAGATGTGTGACATTTTAACGTTTATCTTGCTTTGTAAGTGGACTTCTCTGGATGAGTATTCAGATAAAAGTATTCAAGAAACTGAACATGAAGGTGGTCATAGGAGGTTTCCCCCTTCTCACTGAATTGATGTGAGACTTGGAACTGGCTTTGCCAGGGGAGAGGAAGTAGATGTGAAATAGAGGACAGAGCTGCTTTGATTATTCTTGGTAAGCAGTGCAATTTGGAGGTAGAAGCTGTTATAACAAGCAATAAGTTTGGGTCAAAGGCAGTGCAGGATAGAGCTATGTCTTAAACCACTTTTGTACATACAGGCACAGTTACTACTATGAATTTCTGAAAATTCCTGCAGTCTGAGATTCTTGTCATGGGCGGATTTATAAGGAGAAATCAAAAAGTACAAGACCTGATTCAAATTCAGGGCTGCACAACTAAGATTTTACCTTTTCCTGATCTAGAGTATTAGTTCTTTAAATTTTGAGGGGGGGGGGATGGGAAACAGAAGGCACTACAAAGGTCTCCTTGAAGCTACCGAGAACCAAAAGTAGAAGTCATAATTGCAGTTTAATGAAAGCAATTTTAAACGTTCTTTTTATCTCTGCTGGGATGTTTCTTGTTACAGTTCAAGTTTTCTCTTTTTAGACAAATTCAAGCCATTTGCTAACCTGTTCCTGCTAAATGTCACCCTGTAAAATAAGTAGCTTTGACAAATCTGCCCCCACTCTACTACCCTAGCATGTTAAAAACATCAGTTACATTCATGAAATGAAAAAAGTGACTGTCATTTGTCATTTCTGCCAAAAAAATGCCATTATGTTTCTCTAGGAACTCTGAAGAAACTCTCTGTTTCAGTTAATACTGTCAACAAAACTCCATTGCTGAGTTTGAGAATTTCTGTGCACTGGGCTCAGGCAGCAACCTGAGCAGAGTTTCTAAATTTGCTTGAAAGGCTGGGGTGAGATCCCACTTGTCTACTGTGCAGCTTTTCCAGAAAAAAAATGAACTTTCAAACAAACCCCACCTACCTGCTCATGGACCAGACAAACCTAATACAACAACTGAAAGCTACTATCGCTTTTAATGAGACAGGGACATTAATATCGGATGAGTATTTAGGCACCCAGCAGTTACCTTAAGGCATTTGGGATACACAAAAAAGGACACCCAAGTCTACCATGGAATCCAGGTACAGGTGCTCTGAGAGTGCCTTGTAGGACTCAAAAGCCTGGGGCTCACCAAAACGTAAAGAAGGCAACAATGTCTACCTCTTCCCAGAACATTATCAAAAGAACACAAATCTCTTAGTAGCCGAGTGTGGGTTTATTTGTCTAGAAACAGAGGTGGAAGCTTCACCTCCCTGAACCTGGGAAAGTTCAAATTTGCCTCCCAGCTCCCAGGATGACAAGCCAGGACAGAGGATATGGCATGCATAATCTAGGGGAGTTCACCCACCTCTAGACGGTTGAAGCAATACCGAGAAGTCAAGAGGGAAGTGTTCAGATTTCAGAGAAAAAGAGAGAGAGCAACTACGTGAGTTAAGAGGGCCTGGAAGGAGCATTTTGTTCTAGACCAGGGTAATGAACCTGTTTAATGGACCTGTTTTACTTGTTCCATTTAATGTTCCTGGAACTGATTTTGTGAGGGGAGTGATTAAGACTACCCAAAAATGTTTTTTTTTTCTTTTTTTGAAAAGATAGAAATAAGACAAGAACTGTCCAGAGTATAGCATCAGTTTATGAATGAATAACACAATAATGATTTCTGCATAATATGAAATTATAATGAGGCAATCTAGTGGCTGCCAACACTAGTATCACAGAATCACAGAATGTTAGGTGTTGGAAGGGACCTCGAAAGATCAACTAGTCCATCTCCCCCTGGCAAAGCAGGATCCCCTAGAGCAGGTCACACAGGAACACGTCCAGGCGGGTTTTGAATGTCTCCAGAGGAGACTCCACAACTTCCCTGGGCAGCCTGTGCCAGGGCTCTGTCACCCTCACAGTGAAAAAGTTTTTTCTAATATTTTTGTGGAACCTGTTATGATCCAGCTTGCACCCGTTGCCCCTTGTCCCATCATTGGACATCACTGAAAAGAGCCTGGCTCCGTCCTCCTGACACTCCCCCTTGACATATTTATAAACATTATTGAGGTCACCCCTCAGCCTCCTCTTCTCCAAGCTAAAGAGACCCAGCTCCTTCAGCCTTTCCTCATAAAGGAGATGTTCCACTCCCTTTATCATCTTTGTGGCTCTGCGCTGGACTCTCTCCAGCAGTTCCCTGTCTCTCTTGAGCTGAGGGGCCCAGAACTGGACACAATATTCCAGATGTGGCCTCACCAGGATGGAACAGAGGAGGAGGAGAACCTCTCTTGACCTACTAGCTACCCCCCTTCTAATACACCCCAGGATGCCATTGGCCTTCTTGGCCACGAGGGCACATTGCTGGCTCATGCTCATCCTACTGTCCACCAGAACCCCCAGGTCCCTTTCCCCTATGCTACTCTCCAGCAGGTCAGTCCCCAATCTGTACTGATACTTGAGGTTGTTCTTTCCCAGGTGCAAGAGTCCACACTTACGTTTGTTGTATTTCATAAAATTTCTCCCTGCCCAACTCTCCAGCCTGTCTAAGACTCTCTGAGTGGCAGCACAGCCTTCTGGTGTGTCAGCCACTCCTCCCAGTTTTGTGTCATCAGCAAACTTGCTGACAGTGCTCTCTGTTCCCTCATCCAGGTCATTGATGAATATATTGAATAGTACTGGTCCCAATATCAACCCCTGAGGAACTCCACTAGATATAGACCTCCAACTAGACTCTGTCCCATTGACTACAACGTATTTAAACATTCCATGATTTTGAATACATTTAGGTTCCCAAAACTCCAAGAAAGTAGGAAAATGGATAATTTCTAGCTCCCAGTTGTAAAATATTTACTCAGTTATTATTCAGACTTTTAAATATCTCAGATACATATGAATTCACATAGACCATCAAAATATTAGTCACAAAATTGCATGCACAAAATTACAACAAATCTTTAATAAGCCCTATTTTGACTTTCTGTTTTTCAGCTTGTTTTTAAAGTCTGTTCTTCAGTCCTCCACGTATTTTTAAGCTTAGCTTTCTTCCCCAAACACTGTGTTAGCTATATAATGGGTGCTATGATACCTTTATTTTATTTCAAGGCTTACAGTCCAGCTGGCAGCCAATCAGTGTGTGCCCCTGTGCCCTCATTTGAAATAAACTGGAGCCTGTGGCTCTTCCAGGTAGATTCTGTCAATTTAAGTATGAAAAATTATGAGACTAGCTTTGTCTTCTGAAGTACTGATGCAAAAGGTAGCAATATTGCATGACTCTAGGGATGGTTAGATGGCTGCTTTGTACTGTAAAAGAGCTGAAAGAAATAGCTTGGCTTTTGGGAGTTTTATGTCTCTGAGGTAGGATATGAAGTACCTGATGAGGAAGTTATGGTTCAAAGGAAGGTTACAAAAATAACAGCAGCCATCCTAAACTTATCTAGAAGATTTACAAGAAGTCTGCTACAATGTGTGAGTTTTGACCTCCAAGAACACTAAATTTTATTCTTCTTGTGTTAGGGAACAAAACACACTTGGTGCAGTAAATCAGCTTCATTTTTGTGCTTGTGCTTATGGGAATTGGAGCAGAGGTTTAGATTATAAGGAAATAGTTGTCAAGTGTAAAGTATAATTAAGACAGTTTTGGTGCCAGAATAAAGATTTTATTTTTCCTGTGGACCAGAGATTTTAAGGGTTTTCTTCAGCTCTTAATACAGAGAGGGTGAGGAAGGGGATATTTTTTCTCCTTTATCTGAACATTCAGAAACACACCAATATGACATTTGTGTTGCATAAGTAGATAGTTTTACGATTTTCACAGTCTACCATAGATTTATCTCTTGTTTAGGACTTAACCTCATAGTTTAAAAATCTTCCATAGTGTTCCTTACTACTCACTGTCAATTTAACCAGCCTCCCAATATTACAGTTCAGCTGCTGTACATAGAACAAAGCCCATTAAATTCTTAAGTTCCTTATAACTACTGCAGTTTTAGAAAGAGCTTTATAACATGCCTCATCTCTTTCTGTCTAACAAATCTGTGATACTCATGTAGTCATTTTGCTGGGTTGTATACCAAAGACGTGGAAGTACCTCCAGTCAAGGACTTGGACTTCATGTATTTCATAGGGATTGAACTAGATGACTTTTAAAGGTCTCTTCCAACCCAAAACATTATTTGATTCCATGATTCTACCCTGATATACAACCTAGGACATGGTTTGTTCTAGGAGTTTGTAGTCTTCATAAAAACTGCAGACAAGTAGGTAAAGTGAATGGCAAAGACAATGATGATCAGCCTGTGAATCAGGAGACACTGAACATTTCTTTGCAGTTCAATGACCTGTACTGCTATGTAGTCAGGTAGCAGGGCTTGTCTTTAAGAGCCACCAGGTAACAGCAGCTACATTACATGACTGAGTTCAAAAAAATCCCCAAATTATTGCATCAGGACTGCCTAACAGTGCAGCAATTTTAGGTCTCAGATACTCATCTCTCTTAAGTGATGTCTACCTTGGACAGACAAATCCTCTGAAGGCATGTCAGACAGACAGATATCTGAGAGTATCTGTGTGGTGGCCTTGTAAAGCCCTGGTGGGTGTAGAGGGTCATGGAATCATAGAATCCTAGAATTGCCTAGATTGGAAAAGACCTTTAAGATCATTGAGTCCAACTGTTAATCTAAAATGACAGATCTACCACTAAATGATGTCCCTAAGAACAACATCTACACATCTTTTAAATACTTCCAGAGATGGTGACTCCATTTCTTTGGGCAGCCTGTTCCAATGCTTAACAACTCTTTTGATAAAGAATTTTTTTTCCAATATCCAATCTAAACCTCCCCTGGTAAAACTTCAAGCCATTTCCTCTTATCCTATCGCTTGCTGCTTAGGGGAAGAGACCAACCCCCATATCTCTACAACCTCCCTTCAGGTAGTTGTAGAGAGCGATAAGGTCTCCACTCCAGGCTAAACAACCCCGGTTCCCTCAGATATTCCTCATAAGATTTTTTTCCTGACCTTTCTTAGTAATTAGCAGACATAATTATGTAACAGCAATTGCAAACCCACTGAAGTCCCTGAGAGCTGGATTAATCTCACTTTAGACCCTCAGAGGACCTGTCAATTGTAAGAAGAAGCCTAGATGACAGACTAAACGTGTAAGGTTTCAGCAGCTGAATCTAGGTGACATGAATCTAGTCTAGAATCTGCCTTCAATAATCCCCAAAATATTGTATAATACTTTAAGTCAGTTTCTGACCTCAGCTTACCTTCCAAGAAGATGATTCTCCTTTTAATTTTGCAATCAATAGAAGATCATAGAATCATAGAATGATTTAGGTTGGAAGGGACCTCAAAGATCATCTAGTTCCAACTCCCCTGGCAGGGCAGGGACATCTCCCACTAGATCAGGTTGCTCAATGCTCCATCCAGTCTGGCCTTGAAGACTTCCCCATCCGCACCCTCCCTGGGCAACCTCTTCCAGTGCCTCACCATCTTTAGGGTGAAGAACTTCTTCCCTATATCTAGTCTAAACCTATGCTCTTCCAGCTTCCACCCATTACCCGTCATCCTATCACTACCAGCCCTTGTAAGAGGTCCCTCCCCAGCCTTCTTTGCAGGCCCCCTTCAGGTACTGGAAGGCCGCTATAAGGTATCCCTGGAGCCTTCTCTTTTCCAGGCTGAGTAAGCCTAACTCTCTCAGCCTGTCCTCATAGCAGAGATGTTTCAGCCCTCTGACCATCTTGGTAGCTGTGTTCTGGACTCACTCCAACAGCTCCATGTCTTTCTTATGTTGGGGGTTCCAGAGTTGGACGCAGTACTCCAGGTGAGATCTCACAAAGGCAGAGTAGAGGGACTGAATCACCTCCCTTGACCTGCTGGTCACACACCTCTTGATGCATCCCAGGATGCAGTTGGCTTTCTGGGCCACAAGTGCACACTGTTGGCTCATGTTCGTCTTATCCACCAACACGCCCAAATCCTTCTCCCTGGGATTACTCTCAATCCACTCATTGCCCAGCCTGTATCTATGTTTGGGATTATATCAACCCAGATGCAGGACCTTACACTTGGTCTTGTTAAACTTCATGAATTTGGCCTGGGCCCACCTCTGAAGCCTGCCCAAGTCCCTCTGGATGGCATCCCTTCCCTCCAGTCTGTTGACCACATCCCACAACTTTGTGTCATCAGCAAACTTGCTGAGGGTGCACTCGATGCCACTGTCCATATCGCCAACTAAGATGTCAAATAGTACCAGTTGCAGGACTGATCTCTAAGGGACCCCACTTGTCACTGGTCTTCAGTTGGACATTGAAGCGTTGACCACAACTATGTGAGTGCAATCTTCCAGCCAGTTCCTTATCCATTGAGCGGTCATTCTATCAAACCCAGGTCTTTCTGACACAGAGATCAGGATGTCATGCGGGACAGTGTTGAAGGCCTTGCACAAGTCCAGGTGATGTTCCCTGTTTTCCAGTCAGTGGGTACCACAGTGGATACCACAGGAAGTCTTTATGTTTCTCTCTACTGCAAAAAAAACAGGTTCTTTATTTATAATTCACTTCAGTACAGAAAGGTGTAATACAAGTGCTTGAACTAACAGCAAAAGATCCTCCTCTGATTGAAAAATAACTGATTCTGGAACTCGGTTCCAGTCCATCTTCCAGTGTCCTTGTCAGTAAGTTGCACATGACATATCTCTGCTGAGGAAGAGACCAAAACATTGGAATGATGAAATATGGTGGAAAAATGTCCTGCTAAACTATGTGTCTGAAGTCTGTTCTGAATATATTGAAACCAAAAGGTTGTAATTCCTATTTATTTATTTATTTATTTTTCTATTTAATTCTTGTCATGATGCAATTGAGCCTGTATTGTTTGGTGGAACAGAAGGATTGTGGGCGACTGTGGGAGGAAATTTATTTCCTGTAGGAACTGTAGTAGGTGAGGAAAAAAGATGTGTAAGGCAAGGAGGCACAATGTAAAAGAGGAAATTCGTTATAGAATCACATCTCTATTTATATCAGTGTATATACAGAGAATATTAAACATGTGTCTCTCTTAAAGCAAGAAAATCTATTCTATCGTACGTCACCAGAAAGGAATATGTGTTGCCTGGTATGTACATTTGGAAAATGAGATGGTGACTGTATGATGGTTTACTCCAGCTCTACTGAATCACTAATTTTACTGTTGTCACTAGGAGAACAGGCTTCAAAAACTTGGAGTTAGATGAGCAGAAACACTTTGATACTGAAAGATTTTGAAAGGCATTTGGAGGATTTACAAAGAAAACCAACCCACCCCCTATGATTCAGATTTAAGTCTTCTGATTTCCCATGCTTTAATGAAGACTTTGCAAAATAACTTTGTAACTTTTGTAAATAAATAACTTTAGGTGGAAATCAAGCACATAATCCACTAAAACATGTTTCTTTCTGGTGACATATATTTTCTTGCTTTAACAGGGTCTAACTTCTCAGCAGGACCACCCATGCTGGGCTTATACCCAAGAGAACCTTCTTGGATTGGGAACCAACTGGGAAGGTGCTCAGCAAACTGGCATTCCAGCCCACACAGTGCCCCAAAGCTATATGATTGTGTTAGTCTGAGAGCTCACTTAGATTAATCAGCTCCCTCTCTGCTTCTAAAATAGGTGCATCTCAAGAGAACGAACAACCCACCATACTGGACCCTTATATTAAAAAGGGGTGAGATGAAAGTTAAGAGATTCTTGTGTACTTGTTCTCTGAGTCAACACTAACGCAATTAATGATTTGAATTCTAATAAAATCTCTCTTGTTTAGAGGAGACACAACATAGTGAGAGAATCTTCGTTTCTGAATTGTTGGTGCTGACATAGCAAGCCTAGAAACAAAAAAACCTGAAGATTAAAAAAACCCAAACCCTAAATGTACTGAGGTTGTTTAGTTCAAAGAAAATAACTTTGAGAGGAACATGCCTGTAAAAGCAAGAAAAGACCAATCAGCTCTCCAAAGCCATTAGAGGCATAAAATAGGTAATGGAGGGACCCTGTGACAAGAAATTAGAAATGGCCATTAGGAAACATTTTTGCAATAGACTGAACAGCGAAGGAGCAACCTGCATTGTGACTCCACAGTTTCCCCTGGCAAGAAACAAAGATCTCTGAACATGGGAGTATTTATCAGGATTAGCATAGTTATTTATCAGGATTAGCATAGTTTTAACTGACACTGTCCTGAGGTCATTGCCATCCCTACACTTTGTAATTTTCTTGCTTGCAATTTTAGCTGGTTAATATTTTCTTAACTTCTTTCTTCTTTCCTTTTTCCTTCTATTTTCTTTCTAATATTGTGGTAAAATCATTGTTTTGCTGGGATATTTCAGGCCAATCATTTCAGAGTTGGATTAAGAATGTCTTTTTTTAGTGAAATATTAGTTTACAGACTTTTTTTTTTTTAATTTGGATGTAGTTAATTGGAAGGCCGGAGAAACTATGAGATTGCTTTTTTCTGAAAGCAGAGCATTTTTGATGCAGTAAAGACTGTTCATAGCCCGAAGAACTTAAGTCATTAATCAATATTATTATTATTAATTGGTATTACAATATGCTTTCTTTTTCTTGACATTTTTTGAATCCCAGGATAAACCCCGGGTCACTGTTCCTGTTTCTTACTGTCCATGGAACAGGAAGTATGATTTTTAGCAAAGAATGAATTCTGCTAAGTAATTTCATGCTGTAAAATGATGCAATTCTAGAACACCTAAGAAATATGTCAGTACTACTTCATCGGTAACATATAATGCTAATCTTCTTAGAATTTCATAGGAAAATAAATATGAGAACAGATTCTGCAAAATCTTCAGTTTCTTATAGTGAAGAAGTCAAAGACTTGTCTATTACACAAGTAAGACTGATTGCAAGGCATATATACTACATCTTAGTAACTAAGCAACACATTTTGTACCAGACTTAAACATTTATTTCCTACTGAAATTAAATAAAATTAGTCAATTAGGTATTCAAAAGCCTCAGCTCCATGTTTTTCATTCAATTTGTTTCTCTTTATGTATCTGTTTCCCATCATATATCTAAAGATAATATCCATGTCAGAAATCATAGGGGTATACAAACAAAATGATTTTTACATGATGACTTCAGAAATTTTATTGCCACTTTAATACAAACAACCTCAGATACAAATGAAGAAGCAGCTGTTGGCTTCTGCCATATTCACTCTGTCCACAAGAGCAGAAGTATCTCCAGGACAAGTGTTTGTATTTGGAGATCGACCTCAAAGCAAAAGTTTCGATTAGTTCCCACATGAAATTCATCTGATATCATCTCATTCACAGTGCAAGAAAATTTCCTTTGGTTACAGATTCCTTCTATTTGTAAAATAACTGTTTCTGAATAGGAATATAGATCTTTCCAACATATTTTATAAATGTTTCCTCATACTACTCCACAAAATGTCATCAACCACGAAGTGAAGGGACTGTGCCTTGGACATATAGGGATAATTGAGTTTCCTTGACTGCCAGAGTGCACTTGAAAAGAAGACCCTGAGCTGAGAGCTGAAAATGTGCTTTAAGTGATAGAACCCTTAAAAGGATCTTACCTAGTGAAATTACTGTCTTGGGATAAGTGTCTCTCACTGAGACAAGAAAAGCAGCTTGAAAAAAATAAAGAAAATTAGTTTATGGCTATAAGCAATAGCAAACATGATATAACTCCTAATAACTGACATTCAGAGTTTCACTTTGATACTTGTTCCCTTCTTCCTCTTATCCCTATCAAAGTAGTAAATTATTAATATATTTTATTGATATTTTCGGTTGCATCTCCAGGGAAAAATACAGGGAGAACAGGGCTGAGCTAAAGAAAAATATGTAGAACAAAGCCATGATTTCCTTCAGTCACTGCACATCCACAGGGAAGAGTAATTTCTGGAAACATGGAGATGGAGGAGTAATGGATTTCTCTGTCAAAATGATGAGTGAAAGAAAGAAGTAATTACCATTAATGCACTTCAATTATGGCTCAACAGTTTTTTAGCTGTATGTTCCCATTTAATTTTCATTTAAAACAAAACAGTTGCCACAGACCCAGAGCTAAAAACAGAAATCCCTTTCAGCTACCGGCAAATTAGGGAGCAATGTTCTTATTATATAAGCAGAGGGAAGATTGGCTTCTTCCAGGCAAACACGGGAAGTGCTTGTTTGTCTCAAACACTACTCTTTCC
>NW_009709649.1:96327-117317 GCF_000703405.1 Apaloderma vittatum
ACAGTTGAACTTTATTTCCAATGTTATAATCAGCTAAGCATGATAATACTTTTTTTCTGGTTCCTATTTAGCTTTCAAAGCCCTCACAGGATTTCTGTCATGGATCAGTGGCACCTTCCAGGAGGGAGTGAGGTCAGTGGACATCCTTGGTATACAGGAAGGCATGTTCTATTAGAAAAGGGAAATGTTTTCAAATCCTTCAGATCTTAAGCTACTAAAAATAAACTAATGAGACTTAAATTAACTTTTTTTTTTTCCACAGCTTTTCCAAGCCAAAAGAAAAGTATTTATTATCTGGGAGTGACATGCAGGAAATTAGGCTTATAAATTTTGTTTAAATTATATTATAATTTCCAACTTTTCTTAATTCTAATCTTAATATTAATCTGTTGTAGAGTGTATATTTCAACTTCAGTGGCCTTTTTAAATTTGATTCTCATTGCACCATGTGAAATATTTGTGGTGGAGGAGCTCCAAAAGATACATGATTTAGAAATCATCTTGTTATCACTATTTGACTGCCTGCAACACTGCTGAACTGGTGTCCGCATTCAGTCCTACCTCTCTGTATCTTTCCAATAACTACAATGAACTTGATAAATTACCCCTACATTTAAAATGCTCCAAAATAAAGTCAGAGCTGGGATACTAGCAAAAAAATGTTTATGTAAGAATGGGAATAGATATGAATTTGATTGGTGAAACTCAGCCTTACTGGGACTCCACTGAAGCCAATGGAGGAATTTCCAGAGGAGGAGTAGCCTTGAGAGTGGACTGGTTCACACCAGATCCTCTGACCCACTGAATTTCTGTCCAAGTTGCGGGCTGAAGGACAGGCTTAGCGTAATCTTTATATGCTTACAAGAGCTGTATTAGCTTTATTTACTACCTATTTGGCCTGAAGGTGCCTTAAGCTTGGCCATATTTGACCCATATGCATCAAAGATTGCTCCTGGCAGACTTTGGAGTAGACCAGCAAGCACTTTTCCAGATGATGCTTTGGATGTGGCCTTCTAGTTGGGGGAAGGATGGGAGAATAAGAATTTGAGTTATGCCATGTTGGCTGACTTGAGGGACAGAGAGCAGGCCCATGCCCATTTTACTTATTATTAGTTTTATTTAAGAACAGCCTGAGCAAAGAAGAGGTTAAAAACCAGACTCTTTTTCCAATGCACTCTCCTATGACACATACTCCATGAAACATCCTTAAGACCATTTTCCTTGTTATCTACAGAGATTATGCCACCAGTCGATATGGTTGCTGGCCTGAATACTCAGAACTGAGAGTTTACAAAGAGGCTTTGCATGAACTTAACACAAATTTATTAAAGTTCATCACAAGCACAAACCCCCAGACAAATACCTACCCTTCACAGTTACCTTTTTGGACTAGCTGTTACCAGGTTGTATATCACAAACTAGCCCATCAGATCAAAAAGAAGCGAGAGATGTAAACCATAGGCAGAGGAGGATACTAGGATGGTATCATCCAGTCCTAGGGAAAAGTTACAAAGTAAAGCCAGTGGCAGAAAACACCCAAAAGACTTACTACAGCTAACTACCAGCTACAAAAGTCATTGTAGGCAAGATTCAAAAAAATCCAGAATTTTTCCACTTTCAGAGCTTAGTTTCTTACAGAAATTCAGATAGGTGAGAATGATTATGACACCAGCAAGATGTCAGGGACAATTTGTAAAACCTGGTAAATCTGGACCAAATTAAGGTGAATAACAATAGTTTGTGCCTTGGGCTGAGGACTCAACCCTCTTGAAAAGTCTTTGCCTTTAAAATGCAATCACTATTGACTGAGTCCCAGTCTCATCACAGGGACGTTTAAATGGAATAACTGCAAAACATTGTCTGCAGAACTGCATGTACTGTCTAAAATCCTTTTACATCCTTTTAACTGAAAGCACAGAAGAGAGTCTGTAACTCCTAAATGCCAGAACATAGTGCTGAGCTATTTGCGGTGACATGAGCTTGATAGAGTGGGTGAGATGATCCCATTGTTTCCCTATGAAGACTTGTCTTTCATTTTCCGCCTCTCCACAAAAGATCTCCAAGTTTCTTCCTCCACCTGCAGAGTTCCTAGAGGAAACTGTCAATATTTCATATTAAGTTCAAACATACCATGTTTTTATCCTAAAGTTTATTTACATTTCTTGATTACACTTGTTCTGGCTCATTTCCTTTGTTTTATTCTTGCCAGAAAACCTTGCTAGAGTGCTTGTCAGTTATTAATAAATTGAGTCAAACAGTAGCAAGTGTGGTTCAACAATTTTGGCAAATATTAATGAACGTCATTTTCATTGTTAGGAGAATTTCTGGCCCGTTTTCAGATCAAACACAAATTCCAGCCCTTTAACATCTGTTTTTGCTATATTCAAATTGGCAAGAAAACAAATAAAAGGAAAATGAGACTTAAAGATGCATTCTCAGCAAAAGATGCAGATACTCCATCAGTGAATGGATTTTAAGAACTTTAAAAAACAAATAACTGAGTTTTGTTTGGCTGTTGAGTGATCCTTCATCAGGTTATAAATTACAAAATCAGGAAGAAGCAATATAAGACATCCTTAGATTAGACTCTACTAGAAAGTTCAGAGAAAACAGGTCAATACTTAGTGAAGAAATTCTAGTGATAGGCACTCCACTGCTGCCATAACTATTACATTTGACTATAGTGATCTTCTTTATTGTTTTAAAAAAAAAAGTCTTATTTCTATTCTGACTGTACCCTTCATCAGCTTCAAACTTTTTTGTTGTTTTTAAACTTTATTTTATAGCTTTCATTATCAGCTTGGTGCCTTCCATGACTTGGAGTGTTCAAACAAGGTATGGCTTAACCTTTGGAATTTATGAAGTTCTCTAAAGCTTTTTTTTTTTTTTACAATAATACATAGCTTCCATTCTCAGATTTTCCTTGAATTCTGCACAGTTCATCAACATCCATTTTGAACTGTAAGTTCAAGGGAACTGGAAAGAGCAGTCAGCAGCTGTGCCTAGGTAGAATGGATGGAGCAGAACCTCTCTGTTCCCATGACTGTATATCTAGGGATCACTTTTGCCCTTTTAGGGTTACTTTTTGGCTTCATCTGTCACAGCATGAAGTAGTTCTGTCTTTTATAAAAACAATATAGTAAATTAAGGAAACTAACCTCTTTTGTGAGACTTAAGGTGTTTTTTTCCTGAAACAGTATAGTATTAACTTCTTTTTATAAAGGTAGATTTTTCTAAGTATCATCTGTCTCTCAAACCCAAAGAAAAGAAGAGAAAGTAGATCATTTTTTCTACTAGTAATTTAACTCCTTTTAGAAGCTTTTACTGAAGTGCTTATAACCTATTTTATCATATTTAGCTGTACAAAGACTCCTTTTTATTATGTCTTCATATCCTTCTTTTACCCTGTAAGACATTATTCATTACTGATACACAGTGAACATGTTGGGTCTTAATTTTCCACTGTACTCATAGACTGTTTTCTTGTTAAATTTGCAGATGTTATCCATGCTTAATAAAGAAGGTTGCAAACCTCCCTTTAAATATGAAAATGTTCAGTTAGCAAGTAAGCACAGGCTGGCCCAGCTTTTCGCAATAAGGTTCTCTGGTTATGTCTGTAGTAGTAACTTCAACACTGACAGGTGAGTTTCTGCACACTGAGATGTGTTGTAGCCTGTTAGAGTCTAAGAGCAATGGGAGATTTTACCTGGACAAACTAGCCATCTCCTGGGAGTTAGAAAAGGCCCAAAGACCATATCCAGTAAGTATGATGGGTGTGACAACAGTATTTCAAAAGGCAAGAGGTTTTAATCCATGGACATAGACCATTCTGTGTCATTTGGTCTCAGGACCAGAGAATGGTACCAGGCACCCAATTCACTTGACTAGCTAGGTGTACTTTCAGTTTCTTTGAAGGCTGAGTATTTGTGTTATTTTAGTGAAATTCATAGACCTACTTAAATGAATAACTATTCCTTAGCAATTGCTAAACGCTCGCAATTGCCAATGTTATGTTAGGAATGCATTTGAACATCTGTGACTGTCTGTGCTTTGGGCCCAGTGACACAGCCTAAGTACACATTTGAGTATCCTTTAACAAAAAACCTCTCAAATTACATTTCTAACTTTTACAGAGTCAGTTATGCACTTAGAGAAAAGACTGCTCAGTGCCTTTTTGAATAATCCATTGAACTTTCAAGTGCTCTTAAGTAGCATTAGCTGACAGTTCCAGCTGCACTTTCTAGACCTGAAGCAGATGACTTAATTACAGTAGTATTTAGTTACAAAAAATACTTCTCTGTGAATTAGCAAAGCATCTAGTTAGTGTATGTAAAGCTTCCAAAGCTAACCACTGTAGCTCCTCTTTGATTTCTTCTATTCATAGGCTGGAATAGCTGCTATTCTGATGACAGTTTAACATGTGGTACTTTTGAGGAGGAAAAAAAATCTAGTAAATATATTAAAGGACAGGTTGTTTCCTCAAGTGCTTTTTGCAGTACATGAATTGTCTGGTAGGCATAAAATGCAAATTCTCAGTTTTCCCTGTTCAAAGCAGGAGGGTGAAGGAATTCAAGAAAGTGAACTAAGTCTTTTACAAGGTGGGTGGTAACTTCTCTGTTACCGGTAATATGTACGCTAGGGTCTCCCTAGACTCTCACACTCTTGGCAGTGTGGCTTTTAAAGACACTCAGGCAGCGCCTTTGAAAGCTGTGACTAATATAGGATCATCCTTCCCAACTACACATTAAGCCTGATGGAGATTAATGTATCAGCAGGAGACAGCATATTTTCAGTCAGGAGACATGGTATTTCCACCAAATCTTTGTGGAAAGGAGGGAAGCAATGACATCCTGCCTAGCCCCATGTTAAGGTACATTAACCAAGAGGTCATGCCTTCTCCCTTTGTCTGCATAAATCCCTGCATCCACAGAGAACTTGGGCAGATGCTGGGGAAAAAAAAAAAGAGGTGAATCACAAATGCTGTAAATTAATTAGTCCTCATTTCCATATTTGTAAGGCAGAGCCCTGTACCCATGAAGATGAGAGCCTTGAGATGACACTTGATTGGTTAAATGTAAAACTGCCTAGTGTAATACATTCACATTTCAGAAGATAATCTGTCCTCCCTTCTCAGTTGTTGGTGAGACACAGACATTAGTAGAGAACAAACATTTTAACAAAGGCCTTTTGATTTCTAAATGAGAAACACGAATTACAGCCATGCTGCTTTTATTTTACAAGTGTCAAAGTGCTAGTCATATGTATGGATGTGTATACAAGAAGTGCCTACGAACAGGTGAGGTGAGATGAATCCCACTGTTGCCATAAGGGTGGCAAAATAGTTTTTACTGCCCTAAGAGTGGTAAATCAGTCTTTCAAAGAATATTGCTTCAAGGTTGGGAAGAGACAATGAAGAAATTTTCCAGCTAGTTAGCAGAAAAGATAAGAAGATAGTGTGCACCTGGAGAAAGCAAGTAGACTGTTGCTCAGAAGGTTTTAACAAGCTGTTCGTCCTTGTGAGCGTGTGGAACCAAACCTAAGTGTTTGCAGTCAAAAGCCTCGCTATGGAGATTAGAGGGTACCAAAACATCAAAAATTGTTTATGAAAGGCTGAAAGTGAGCCAAAATTAAATGTGACAGTGGGAGATGGCAACCACCACCTCAATTCGGAGCACCGAAAACTCACCTCCCTCATTCACAAGGAGCGTGCATGTTCATTTACATGAGAGGAAAAGCTAATTTTAATATACTGATCCAATGATGAATGTAACCATTATCACTAACCAGTAACTGTAGAGTGAGTGGAAAGTTAGGCATGTTTATACTAATAAGTTACAAAATAAATATGTTGCAGTTTTTTGGTGCATTATGCTAGTTTCATCTAGCATCCAAACTTTGCCAGTTTTGCTAATAAACCAGTGCTGGCTTTCTAAACCATCATCTGGTTTAGAGAATTATTTCTTTGCAGTTGTGGCTTTTGGCAACACCACCATTTGCATAGGGATTGTAGAAACATGATCGGGTCAAAAACTGGGGATTTTTTTTTCCCTTCAAAAAACTCTTGATGCAGTGGTGGTATGCAGATTTTACACAATTCAGAATATCGAGAATGCAATTGATGACATAGTTTCATGCAGTTCATTCTGAGAAATTGTTCCAGAATAAAACAATGTCCTGAATACTGTGAATACTAAAGGTTGGTTTCTAATTATTCTATGTCATATGATTAAGTGACTGAAAGAACCACTCTAAACCTTTAACATGACCTTACCCTTGAGTATACTTTAGAGAAGTGAAAGTAGCTCAAACAAGAAATGAGGAGTAAAAAATAAAAAAAAGACATCATTTGGAGTTCACACCTTATTATGTGCCCAAGGAAAGAAATTTTGACTCAGGAATGAAAATTCTGATGTGTGATAAGGGACGGACTCAAATGCAACTTTTCTTAGAGTTAAATTTTTCACCATGGCAACAACTTCTTTCCCTCAGGGTGTAATTAATAAGATGTCTGTCCAGGTATATATGTTCATTATTATTACAGGACGTCCAGATTTTTTAGATGTCTTCTGTGCTGATAGATTTGGTTCAAATTCACACACTAAAGTTTAAATACTTGAGGGAATAATGGAAGATAAAAAGAACAGTGGGCAAACAGGCACATATAGCCCATGACATTATTTAACCCCTGTTTCCACAGCTAAACAGGTTTCAAACTCCTGAACTGAAAGAGGGAAAAGTTGTAGAATTTACTAATTTTGTCTAATGAATATAAAGCCAATATCTGTTTTACGCGTCTCAAATCTGAAGCAAAAAGTGGAGTAGATACAAGGTGGCTTTTTTTAACACCATAGAATAAATTTTATATATATTCCTGGCTTTTCCATAAGAGCAGCTCCATGATCTTGACTTTGCCATTGGTTCCCTTCACCAGGGACAGATCCATCTGAAATCCAGGATAAAAATGTTCAAGATCTTAGGGCGAGTTTTTGTCTGCTGCTATTCTACTATCAAATTTTACAGCTGGGTGACACCTTTCAAGATTATATGAAAAACAGACTGGGAGTTTTTCCTCATTTGGGGAGTACATATCACTGCATAGAAGGCCTTTGTCGGTTATGGCTTGTTTGTGAAGTGTTCGTAAACAAACCTGAGGCATTTTGGTCTGTCCTAGAACTGGGAGGGGATGTTCTCCCATTTTCCTTCTTTTTATGCTTCCATACAGATACTAAGAAAGGGAAGTCAAGCAAACTTTCAAAACTGTAACAAATGTTACTTTATTCTAGAAACAGATGCCCTGTTAAATCTCCAGTCCTCAGCTAAATAAAAGAGTTTCCCTTTGATCTTCCTTTGTATTACACTCCAGCATTCTACACCAGTTTGCTGTGGTCCCCACCACTCAAAGAAAGGTTGAAAAAAAAAAATAATCTTTCCTGGTTTTCAAAGCAATTCATGGTAGGATAAATGTAGGATAGTAGGATAAATTTGACACTGGAATTGGCTGCCCAGGGAGGTGGCTGAGTCACCTTCCCAGGAGGTGTTTAAAGCTCGTTTAGATGTAGTGTTGGGGGATATGGTTTAGGAGTGGACTCTGCAAAGTAGCTTTATAGGTTGGACTTGATGATCTGTGATTCTGTGGTTCTATGAAATAGAGAAGTGAGTAGGTTCAACAAGTACTTATTCACTAAATGTTGTACTGCAAGCTACAGCATGGCAAATTTTTTTGGGGTCACATTTACTTCCAGCCATGCAAACAATAATCAGTTAGATCCATAGAACCTGAAAAACTCAGTTACTGCAATAGAAAGGTAGGAACAGAACGTTGAACAGGTATTCTTGGAGAGGAAAAAGCATAATAAATATTTGGATAAAAGTTTATGCCCACTGAGGAGATAAAAGGAACAGAATAAACTACTTCCCTTTCCTTCCGGCTGGCCAAAAGGATCTTTTTGTAAATGTCTCCTTTCTCCTCTATGCTCTACTATTCTTTTTGTTTATCTTTTCTCATCTGATCATTTCCTCACCATTAAATTAAATGAAAGGAGATGTTCGTACCTATTTAGATTTTATAATCCTGCCTGGATTTACTACAATGGCATTGTAAGTAAATAAAAATACTTTGGAATTAAATAGCAACTTCAAATATAAAACAGAAAAATGAAATAAAAATCTGGTGCTTTAAAATAATTGTCATTGAACTGTTCCAGAAGGTAACTCTTTAATCACATTGACTAAAGCACTGAGCTCATGCTACACTTCTGTCCATGCTCTTGAGCACAATGCTTTTTCCTGGAATTGCCAAAACCTTCACCTATTTGTGTTCCCCTATGTATATTCCATCCAAACCCTGATGGACAGCATCCACAGAGCTACCACTAATACTGCTGGTGAGTCTCCTCAGTCTGAATGATTAATTTTAAAGAAGTTAGACTAAAGAATTCCCTGGAAGATATGTTTTGTAAGGTAACACTTTGTTTTGCAAACTTTCCAGATGGTTTCTGTAGATTGCAGTATGTGAGCTTAGATCTGAATCAACAGGATGTCCAGCTCCCTTACCATGTTCCCTCATTCTGTAGGAATAAGTGCTTATCTTAACCAATCAAATAAATATGAACTAAAGTCTGTAAGAAAAGCAAAAAGAAACATATAATTCCTCTGCTGGGAAAAAAACCCAACAAAACAAAAAACCCAAACCTAAATATATTGTAAAAATTTAGATCTTGGCCAAATATGAAACTCTGACAGATGCTGTCTGTAATCCCCCTTCCATCCTCCCAGAGAGTCTCTGGGATTGGGAAATAACCCTTGAAATCAGTTTAACGAATAAGAAAATAATACTAATAATAACAGTTAAGACATTGAGCTATATGCACATATATACAAGTGAAAAAAACATATTCAAAGATACAAGAGAATATGTTAATAGAGAACTTGTGCCTTCCAGATGACAACCAGGTCCTGAGCAGAAAATTCCCAGACTGGACTCAGCAGTGGACAGGAGCACCTGAGCCCAGAGTCACACTGAGAGTCCAATAACACCCGAAAAAGGATGCCTTGGAGCAACCACACCACTCCCACCAATGGAGTCAGGGGAACATAACCTGTTCCGATGAATTGTGCTCCTCTGCAGCATAAAAAAACAGGAGGTGGGAACACTAGCAACACAGGAAGAGATGACAAACAGCCAACAGTAATTCTTCCAGCACAGCAGGCACTAAAGGCCTCAGGGCTCTTCATAGAGGCCCTTATATACTGAGCACCATGGGAAAGAACACTGTGATTAGTCCATTTGGGTCACCCCACTCATCTTCTTCTTCCCATAGACATATTTTCCCCCCCATCCCATTGTGATTGTCATGTGGTCTAGATAGCTCCAGAAAATCTTTAACTTGGTGCTCTCAAACCAGCACACACACAACACAGAACAACCCACAACCGTAGCACTCATAGAGTCAGAAAATGTTTGAGTGTATTTGGACTGTGTGTAGCGCCAGAAAAAAAATGAATGAAATTAAGTATTATAACAATGTCATTTTCTCCTGTTTAAGTCTCTGCACGAGTGCTTTAAGGTCATTATTCTCACACTGGTTAAATTAGGTACCTGTAAAGTTTCATTAATAGAAATATTACCCTTAATTTAGCTTGGAAGAAAGTGATTTGTTATAATATGTGAGAAGCCAGCTTGGTGTATAAGTATAAAAGTCGGAAATCCTGAGCTCCTAAGCGTGTGTCTAGTTCCTTTCCCCGGAGGCATTAACCCCTTTTTAGCAAAGAACATATGTTAGATTCTGCCATTTATCTAGTAATGGCAGTGAGAGTTAGTGGTGGTGCACAAGTCTTCCTCTTAGCTGTCTAAAGACTCAGTCATGTTCTGGGAGGTCTTCAGAGGAGATGATAGTTTTCTGCTACACATAGGCATATTTAGGCACAGCCTGAGTCAGTGTTATAAGCCTAGAAATAGTGAAACAGACTTATTTTTAACTATGTGACTTATTAGTGATTTCCAGAGATAAATACCACTCCACCATTCTGAAAAGCTTGTCTCAGATGAAGGCAGATGTAGACATAAAGGATACTTGTGCTGTACAGAGATCCAAGATTTAATTTCTCTTGAGGTTTTCTTCCTCTCTGCTTAAGACGTTTGTGTTATTCTTTGTGTGTTTTCCCCAGAAACAAATGTTTCGGAGCTTCCTTCTTCTATAAAACAAAAACAGACAGTGTCAACCAACAGCCCAGCATGTGAGCAGCCCAACAATAATAAGTCAGAATATACATGTGATGGAGAAAAACTGCTGATAAGAAAAATATTTTCAGTGACTGGTTTGAAATTAACAACTCAATCCGGTTTCCATTGAAGTCAGTGTTGACATACCCATCATGAAAAAGAGCACTAAGTGGTGGTTTGATTACAACGGAGAGACAAATCTTAAAAGAGTCTTTGTTTCTAGGGAAGAAACCACAATGGCCTTTCTGGAAGTTAACAGCTGGAAGTTGAATGTTGATAGATTCAAATTACAAACATTTTCCTAGCAGTGAGGATGGTTAGAAGCTGGATAGACTTCCAGGGAAGACTTAAGTTCTCTAACTTTTGAAGGTTTTATCTTGAGCTTGGATAAGCTTCTTAATGTTATGGTTTAGCCAGGATAGCTAACTTGTGCCCAAACTTGTGGTTAAAGTGGTCTTCAACTTATTGCATGATGCTGAGGTATTTTATGAATTAGAAGGAGGATGAAATAGATCTGTGGACTCTTCTGGTTCAAACCAGGTTCCCTTTTGTTCCTGTATCTGTGGAGAGAAGTAAATGATACATTCCTGACTTCTGTTCCTCAATTCTAGACTGTTTCATGCAGATCATGAAACCAAGAAAGATAAATATCCCTTTCGACATTCATGCCTTTAATTTCAGTAAATTGGAGGCAAGGACCATCTATATCAATTACTACAGTAATATTTTAATAATGCTCTTTTAACCATATTCCAGGCCTTTATGTGTATATCACACTATTGACAGGATTGTACAAATTGTCTCTGTTGGCCTACCAAACAAGTGCCACAGCTCTCAGGTAAGGGGACATGCTGATGTTAAGCTATTAATGAGTTTCTATGTGCTGTTAAGTGAGGCATCTGGAAAACAGTGAGGCTCACCCAGAGGGCAAGGCATTCCATTTATCTTGCATACCTATCTTTAGATGGCAGCCTCATTCTCTGAAAGTGTTTGCTCTTCACCATTGATTATCTGAACAGCTTAAACAACTGACTATGAATAGTTGCCTAAATTTCAGATTTCTAATGCCAGGTGAGACAAATTTTGCAGTGCGAATAATGACTCTGAACGCAGGCAGCCTAATTCTGCCAAATGTTGGCCATACTTCCAAAGTCCTTCCAAAGTCATGATAAGTGCAAAGGAATTCCTTAGGAAATAATTTAGGATCTAAGGCTGCCTTTAGACAAAACATATAAATACTCTCACTGAAGTCAAGAGAACTATATGTGTGAGGAAGCAAACGAAATTTTTTTTCCTTGAACTAATATTATCCCACTCCAAGTCTCAGAGGAATAAAAGAAATATAATTAAGCAATTATATGATACATTATCACAAGCAAAATATTCCTTCTTGAGACTGTTAACAATCAGTTTAAGCCACCAGCGTGATATTGCTTTATCTTCATTCTTATCTTAAATCGTGTATGAAAATACAAATAATACTATGGATAATGCAATTATCAAGGTCTTTCTTAAAATTGGGAGTACTATTTGCTTTGATGATCTCCTAGGGCAAAAGTACACTCCTTAGCTAAATGTTCCATTAAAAAAAAGAAATAATTTCTATTTTTTTTATGCTACTTGTTATTTTTTCAAATTTTCTTACTCAGGTTATGTTTTCAAGTTTTTACACATTAGAAAGTCTATCTGCTATTTAGAGCTTTTGTTATAAAGGAAATCCCTTTTACATAGGCCCAGTAATATAATCCCAGTCACTGTCATCCTTTTCTCAAATACCATTGCATTTTTAGTTCTTTTTGTTCTTCTATTGCTTGTTATGATCCATGACTTTTTCCATTCTAACAAGACCTATTTTGAGTTCACAAAAGTATCTGAAGCTTCTTCAGAAGTCCCACTCATACTTTATGTTCTATGTTTCAAAACAGACATTTTTGTGATGCTAGCCCCACACTTATGAATCTGCATCCTATCTCAAAAGCCTCAAGACTTTTAAATGCTTTGCAAAATAGATAAAATTATGTTGGTTTAGTTGTTCCAGTTATGTCAGACTGCAACAGATGAATTGTTAACAGCAGCTTGCTGATTATTTCTTGGTTGTGACATCATTTTTTTCTGAAAGATCTACTATAAAGTATTGTGTATGTTTAGCTATTATACACTGGCAAGTGGCTAAATCTTATTTTCTTAACGAACAGAAATATCTCACATTGGAAATGTTTTTTGCCAACATTACATTAACCTGAAATACAACTGATGAACCTGAAACTATTTGCAGAATTTGTCTAGGTTTAAACAACTAATTTTTTGTTGATATCATCCATCTGGGGAAAACAGCCAGAGGAAGAGCATTTTCCTAGAAAACAGAAGTAGATTCTGCTGTGTCTTTTTAGGAAAGAATTTGACCCATTATCTTCTGTCTTGCTGAAGGCTGGTTCAGCCACATAGGCCGGTAGTTATTCAGGTAAGTATCCCTCATTCATTCTTGGATAGAATTCTGGTTTGTACAGCTGAATAGTTTTTGGACAAGGCAGGCATTGATTCTTGGCAGGAATTTGAACAGGCACCGACCTGTTTTGTAGGAAGCCAGTCAGGCTATGGAGTCTTTATTACCTCTTTGATGCTTGGCACAATAACATTTTGCTGTTCTATGCAAAAAGTAGCAGATCCAACAAAAGGAATTGAGGCTGTAATGCTCGTCATTTGCAGGATGGAAGGATGTCACACCCCCTGGTGAATGCTCTATCTCCTCACCGATGAGGTATGAGGAATCAGCAGACTCTTTCAGAACTCCAGCCCCTTTTCTTGGTTTGGTTTTTTTTTTCTCACAAGGATTTCACTAGATGTGAACGAAACATTCCATTCAACGTGAAAGAATGTGGCTTTAGTGTTTCTTTTTTTGTAATAAGAAATTTAGAAGTCTCTTTGGAATAACCTGAATTATTTAATTTTTGTTCAGATTAATTGAAAACATATCAAAGTTATTTTGTTGTGTTTGGGTTTTTTTCCATAGATGGATTCACCTTAAAGTATACTGCTCAGAGACAGGCATTTTGCTGCTCAATTCCTTTTTCATAGGTCTTAATCTCTGAAATGTCAGAGTGGGTTTTTTCTGTGTTTTTGAAAGCAAAGACCGTTTAATTTTGTCAAGCACAGTTTTGTTGCAAGTTGACTATGGAAACTGATCCACTTTGAGATCATTCACATGTGCACACTCTCTTGGAGAATCTTTTCAGGGAAGCACGAAGATGTCTTTACACAAGCAAGGGAAATATTTCTTTGATTTCCATAAGAACATAAGCTAACTGGTGAATTTCATATGATAAAGACTAATCAGTTCTGCTGGAAATATGTCGTGAGAACACAGTCTTAAGGATCTGTTTCAGGCTGAGCAACCTAGCTGACTTGCTTCATTTTTAACAAGTACAAGCTTTGTACATGAGCTCTCAAAACCCAATATACCCAGGAAACTGAGGAATATTAATAGCATTTTTCATGAGCAATTAGTAATTTACATTCTGTTTTATAAACTGTTCACAAACTTTACATTTAGTTGATGATTGAACATCTGGTTTAGTATTGAAGAAAATGAAAAAAATTCCTTTTGTTTTCAGTTGGGTCCTACTGTCCAGAGAGCTAGATGTAGAGGAAAAGGAGACAGGAAACGAGAATAGGAGAAGGACAGAAATGTTGATTAGTTAGTTATCTTAATTTGAAAATGCAGACCCTCTTTCTCACCCATCTTGTCTGCCATTCTTTGTAAACCCAGCGGTCATGTATACATTAAATATTTTTGGAACAGCAAAAAATGCATATAGTATGTTTACACTCCATAGATGTCACTGAAAAGAATTATGCTGACCTCCAGGAACACTGGACTAGACTCAAAATCCTTAAGGGAAAGTAGAATCGGTATATATTTGTTTTTGTGGGGAAAGCGGGAAAGGAGAAAGGAGAGGAAATGAGAAAGGAAAGGAAAAAAAGGTGATTGTTATACAGAAGTTGTTGATGCTGTTTTTCTTTTACAAATAACTCCACACAATAGAAATACTTCATGAAGCTCTAGGGTACTTCAGCATCTGCTGATATTCAAATAGAGTAGAAAGGAAGAAGGCTCCTACATGCATTATTCGTGCTGACCACTTAAAGCTTCAGCCCACAAGAAGATATAGATGTTTTGGTAAATGAGAAGATCAGAGTAAAGAAAATCAACAAATCAAAGAGACACCATATGGGCAAAGACATTCTTTTGTGTAAAGTTGTGTCATGGAGAAGTATTTTAATGTGCAAGGAGGTGTTGAATGATGTGCTTGAGGCAACAATGTGATACAGAAGCTGTTTCTATTTATATGGAACTATTTCAGTGCCTTCAGGACTGAAATAGTCATCCTGGGTTACGAAGGGCTGCTGACCCGGAAACTTATGAAAGACATTTCTGTTTGGAGAGTCCTTTGGAAATGTTGCTCAAATTAGTTGACATCTTTCTGAAACAAGCAGCAGTTGTGTGTGCAAGTTGGGAGAAAATACCGTGTTTCAATCAACGCTTACTTTCTCATGGGAAGAAAGTGTGTGAACGGATCAGAAAGGCAGCAGATCCTTTGCATCTGTGTCAGGGCAAATGAAAGCTGGCAGTCAGGTGGCTCTGCTTCTCACAAAACAAGCTGAGTAAGGTAATTACTCTTTAATATTTCCAACAGGATGTTTGAAGGGAGCATTTAATTATCCTGCCAACATCCATTCAAATAAACATGAAGGATTTAAGAACACTTTTTTTGGAGCTGCAAGCTTAAAAGGAATACCAAACATTGTGGGGCACTAAACCTCTCAGATCTCCTCTGTAGTGTGACACAGCAACATGTTTCTATTGACATTTTACCTTTTACATGAAATGATGCCTGCCCTAGAAAACGCAGCCATGATGTACCCTGCTAAAGTAGCCTGCCTTCTCTTTCACTTTCCTAAATCCTGCCTTGAAGCTTTACTGGAGAAGAAATATTTTCAGTAGAGCGCACTAGGACAATAACTGAGTGCATCTTTTTTGTTTCCAGCTAGTGGTCTTTTAAAGCAAAATAATAGTTGAGAAATATTCTGACCATTCTTCTCATGGGTTAAATCATGCTGCAGAATGCCTTACTGTTGAAATTGCCAACTGAAAAGGGCTATATGAACACCTATTTATAAAAGGTTAATACTTGTCTCTTTTACACATGCAGTCACACATATATATATGTGTGTATGCAGAGATTTTATTTTTTTTCTAATAAACAAAACCCAACACATAGTAAATCTATTATTGGCATTGCTCCATCTGATCGTATCTCTCATGCTTTGCTTTTATTTTACCTAAACCCTTCTTCTGTTGCCTTAACTGTAAAATCTTCAGAGATCAGAAGGCTGCCTAAGAAGGGAAGTGTTACATAAGCTGGTCAGTCTTCCCCACTTAAATCAACTGGAAAATCCTAGAGAAGGTCTGTCATGAAACAGTAGCGTCTTAAACCTAAAATGCAGACATCAGCCACCATCCAGTGAGCGCACCGTGGGTGAAGGATATTTGCAAGAAGATACTGTTTAGAAGAGAGTTGTGAGTCTGACTGACAAAAGCAAAAGAAGCCAATGCAGAGAAAGGGTGTGAAGACAAATTGCATGAGTAGGCACTGAGGAAATCTGGCTGAGAGATGCTTGGAAAAGCGTACTAACTCTTTCCAAGGAGTGGCAAACAGTGACCAAGGACATGATATGCTGGAGGTTGATTTTCTTTTTATAACCAAAACCAAAAGAAATATTTGACTTATAGCTTTAACTTCTTTTCATAATAGCAACAACTCTCAGACCTCTGATTTTTTTTTCCCCTAACTGCTCAGACCAAATAAATTAACAACATTATCTTTGTTACTGTTACAAGGATTTAGGGAGAGCAGTAACCTGGGCCTTAATGTTAAAAATAAATGTATCAAAATTCAATGTGATCCTCCCCTATCCCCAGTAGTCTAAGGATGAACTCATTTAGGGCTAGTCTTTGTAATTAGTAAATTACATAAAAGCGCTAACACTTCATTGTGTCCAAATTAAAAAACCCTAGGAACTGGCAGGATTAATGTGTCATTGATCTTAGACATCATTTTGGACTCTGGTTTGCCAGGTCTTTTTGCCAATGACAAATGATTTTATAAGTTAGGCACATCTAAGGAGACCTTGTCTACTAGTTAATGAAGCTCTAAAAGAAAATTCCACCTCCTCCAGAAGTTAAGTGAAGATAAAATTCGAGAGAATGGTTGATCTCAATGGGAGAAGAAAAGCAAAAGTAAGAAGATCGAAATAATGAAGACCAGAAAAATACTTGGAAAAGAGACAATTCTAGCTTCTTCTGCTGTTGTGGTGTCTTCACAGTATGTGTCCTTACATAGAGAGAAGATGGAGCTATATACGTTGGCACCCAAGTATACCCTTCCTGAGCTCTCTGGCAGTCACAATCTTTTTTTTTCCAATAGTTGAGTAGCCTCAAGATGCCTCATGGTTTTTCATTAGAATTCCATAAACAGCAGAACAGAAAAATGAAGAACAGCTAGGAAAAAACACATTAAACACTGCAAAGCAGCAGAGACCTCTGTAAAATTGCATGGCTCAGTCATGAGCTCAAATCTGGGCACTCATTTAAATATTCCTCGATATATTTAAATATTCCTATGATTTTGTACATTTTTGTCTATGTATATCTTTTGAGATGTTACCAGTGTTCTTTTACAAGTTTTCTGTATAGGAAACAAGGAATATACATTTTGCATATTCAACAAGGAAGGTTATTAATGAATTACATTGGTGAGTCTTGCATGTTCCCATAATGTAAGTTTCATTCAGCTCTATCAAAATATTAAAATTAGTGTTATGTCAATTTACCAACCTATTTATCTGTGTGGGAATGATATATGATTTTGTTTTTCATGGAAAGTCATTGTAGGTTTTGTATTAATTTCAGAAGACTACAAGTAAAAGAGGATTATTATTAATGAAATGGAGTGAAAGTCCTTGTAAGGCAAGAATTCACCTGTGCAGTATCCTTGAAAACTCCCATTATGTACAGGTTAATAGGAACCACAGCCTTAAAAGCATATGCATTTTCTCATTTTAAAAGGATATTTCTAACATCTTCTTAACTATTTTATTACTGAGATACCATACAATGCTGAAAATAAGGACACAGTCTAATTTTTTTGTTGCTGTCTTCTGTGAAGGTAGCATGTGGTTTGAGTTTTAAAGCTTATTTCCTTTTGGTCTAATGAGCCTCTGAAAGTAATTAAATAGAAGAAAGACAGGTTAAGCCAATGACTTTTTATCAGAGGAAACACTATCAAACCTAGTGCCTGAAAATTTTTTTGTAGGTTCCCAGGATTTCTCACAATAAAGTCCTTTCTTGTGACTAGAGTAGTAAATGTTCGTCAGTCAGAGTTAAGATAAAATATGAGCAGAAAAAAGTGGAAATACTGGAAACACTTAGAGGCTGTATTTGGTTATCTTTTTTATGTCTTGCACTCCATTCTAGCTGCCTGCTTTTGTTTTTAAATGGAACCCAGTGAACCTCCTTCAAGCATGGGAAAGGTCTACCCAAATCAAACCCTCAGCTGTTGTTTTGAAGAACATTTTAAAGGAAATGGATAAAGCTTACTCAGGATACTTCAGTATTAGATCCATGGTCTGCTCTTAAAATGAGTTCACAATCACCATTTCATGAAGATGTGAACGGTTAACAGCAACTGTTCAAGCAAATCACTTTGCCTTTAAAAGTGCTGCTTTGCCATACACATCTTGTTTTTTTGTACAGAGGTCTTGGTCTGTCACTAGAGAATCACTGTGCCAGGCACTTACTGTGCATCCATCAGTAGAAGACTCTAGCTCAAATGAAGAACTCCAGATAGGCTGTGGCAGTGAAAGACAGTGCAGTGGCATTGACCAGGACCACAAGCAATGTTCTTGACAACCACTGCCTACCCCTTGGGTGTTTTACACTTACATTTGTGTCCTAGAGTTATGCTCATTGTGTTATTGTTGTTCTTTATTAGGTTTATATTAAAACCTGCTCTGCCCTAACACAGAGGTGATCAAAATACTAAGAAACACAGGCAGTAAGTAGGCTAGATAAACAGATGGCTGACATTTCAAACTTTTTTCCCCCTCTACATCACCTTTGAAGCCAATGTCTTGCAATAAAGAAGTAAGTTTCAAAGGTGGTGTTCTCAAGAGCTTCTTTGGTGTCTCTTAGTGAGCTGTTTAACTAAGTAAGGTCTGTCTGAATTTGGAAACTGCACACTTCAGATCCCTGCCTGGAAAAAAGTGCACAGACATACTGTCCTTCAACTTGCTGGAGACCACCATGCTCTTGTTGAGAGACTGGGAATAATGCTAATTTCATTTATCTTTGCTATCTAGAGGATAGACATTTGTTTTAATAGGTTGTTTGGAAGTTTTCAGTAGAGAAAGACAGATAGTTCCAGTGGAAGCTTCATCCTATTCTAAGATAGCTGTCTAAAAAAACAAGACTAAAATTGATATTTAGAGGTAACTTTCTAACGCCTGTGTAGACTACATTTCAATAATCTTCACTATGCTTTACTTGCCAAAAGTTAAGCAAGATGCATCTTGCCCTTGCTGACCCACCTCTCCTTATTTTTAATGTTTGAAACTATTTTATAAACTTCAATTAAAATTGACATAGATAAAACTTCACCCTTTCATATCATGTATCACTTATACACAGTAATGTAGCTTTCACATTTTTGTTTTCTTAAAGTATCTCTTAATTTTAAATATTTTTTTTGCATAGCTACAGCAGGTTGCCTAAAGTAAAATAAAAGCATAGGAACTAAGCCAACTAAGTAAGAAACAAATAAGGACAGGGTCTTGCACAATGCCAGGTAGAATGTTTGCCAAGGACTTGAATATCAAGATAACATTGCTTTCACACTATTTTATCCTCGTTATACACATTTTGATCAATCATACTAGATCTGCTATTACATGTCACTATATATGAACATAGGAAAAAATATCTGAAACAAAAGAGAAACGAACCACGACAGAGGTGGAAGGACCAACTGCAGCTCATGTTTTCCTTTTTCTTATCAAAGACATTAATATAATCTCTAAGTATTTTTCCTTGTTAAAAATAAACTTGAAACTTTTCTCTAAAAATAAATCCTTTATCTCTAAATATTGTAAAGTAAATATTTCTTGATTCTTGTTTCTAAGTTTTTGGGGGAATATCTTATTTCTTTAATTTAAAATGTTCTGAACATGAAAGAATTAATAAAACTGTTGTCTTTTCCTTATGTTAAAAATAAACTTAGCTATATGATTTTAACCAGTAAAATATATTGCCCTTAGCTAAATTCCCTTCTTCACACAAAGATATGCAAGAAATTGCCTATCTAGGTTTTGTCCACACGTTCAGTAAGACACTTGTTTTCCATCAGTAGTTCTCTGTGAACTACTACTTGCATAACAATGTTGACAGTAACATGCTAGTAATGAAATCTCTGAGCTGCTGTTAACAAACCTGTCCTAATGCATTAACCTATTGCTTTATCATCTGCACTAATTTTTAAGCTGTACATCTTTCCCTTGCTACATTAATTAATTTAGCAACTACTTCTCTGTGTACCAAAAAAAACCCCAACAAGCCTGAAAGGTATATTTCCGCTAGGATAGATTAAAGGTGATAATGAAAAAAAACCCACAACAAATCAAACCTTAAAGCAATGGTGACTTGATAAAAGTATTTCAAGTGACTGTTGGTAGTTGGACAAGATAGTGTGGTCACAGATGTTGTGCTTTACATGTATGCCAAAGACATTCATTTGCAGATAAATGTCAAAGAGTGAATAAGTCAAAAGTTACTAAGCAAGTGGTTCAAAAGTGACTACATTTTATTTTTTTCTGTACAATTTTAAGCATTGATCAGCTAACTATTTAGAAGTAATAAAAAGCAATCACTCATTTATGCAACATGTAAGTAGCCTGGGCAGCTTATAGCCATGAAATATATTTGGAGTTCAGACCGAAGAAAAGGTTAAATTCTTCAGAAAATTCAGTAATAGCTAAGTGGACCTAGGATTCTGGCAAGGCTACAAACCCTGAAGATCATACAAGAAACTAAAAGTCACTTTCTATGTGCTGAGAAGAAGATTTTGTAGGCAAATTATTCAATAATTACCATTGGAGAAGGTTTTGTACCTTCCTCTGAGGAAATCGGTTATGTCACTGTTCTCTGAAGGATTAATTGGAATAACCAGGATGAACTTTCGGTCTACGAGAAGCGTGTGCTTCTGTGGTGATCTTTCCATGGAGGTTTGTAAGGTTTTATGAAAACCGGTGAGGCCATGGTGCAGTGTTTAACCTGTTGCTCAGGTTGTGCTTTCACGAATAAGGAACAGCACAACTGTTCTGGTTTGTAATTTCACCCATGGACTGGGGAACTGAGGGTGAAATGTTGGCCTGGACATGATTAAGTCAATGGAATAACATCCATTGTGTTCTGAAATCACATATGACATTAATGATAATTTACACCCATTAATATAGATACACATAGTTGTTACCCAAAACAGTCTTGTGCGATGGGTCTCTCAACCTGTGAAATTTCATGGCTGTATTTTTTCTCTACAGAAATTTCCTCTAGATAGCTCATGAGTTTATTCACCCTTTCCTCTCCTCCCTACTTGCAATAAAAGACAAATTGCCCAAATATCTCTTGATCACATTCCACATAGTTCTGTCAGCA
>NW_009709649.1:117348-148338 GCF_000703405.1 Apaloderma vittatum
ATTTAACAGAGAGCCCGGATACCGAGGGTGGTCAAACCCGCCACTTCCAGGATTCAGGGATGATGGAAAAGAACTCCCTGCTTGTCCTCTGAGGTGACCTTCCATCTGAGCTGTCGGGTTATCGCAGATCCATCTGTAAACAAAGGATAGGAGGTTCCCTGCGCAGTGTCAGGATCACACTCAGTGTGACACTGTGTTTGGACGTTCAAAGAATCCCTCTCTCCTTGCTTTCTTTTCCAAGCTTAATAAAGGAACTGCTAAAACCTATGTAGCCTGATAAGATGACAAGACAGTCTTTTAGTGTTATTGATTGTATACAAGAGGTGGAATGATTAATTATTTCCTATAATGCACTCTGAGTGGGTTTCATCTCTTTGAGAGATGTTCTTGACATTCTTTATATGAATTTCATTCTTAAACTTCCTGCTGGAATGAAAAGGGTCTTCATTAGGCTAGAGGGCTGGGGTAAGCCAAATATCTTCTACCTGATAACAGAGGGGAGAGAACCTTCACAGTGCATGATCTGAGAGGAATAAAGGCATGTTACATGTAAAATAAACTGTGGATTGCTCTCATGAGAATGCTGTCAAAATGAACCAAGGGGACAAATTGTGTGCCTCTGAAGGCACCTTTCACCACCTTTCTTTGTGTGTGGTGAAAAACACTCTTATTACTCGGCAAGAGAAGTTCCACTAGAAGGCCACAAACAGTATCAATTGTATGCAGTCATGTGCGATACACAGGATATTGTGTGTAGCTGTCTTTCCTATACATACTTGTTCCTGTATCTGTCATATCTAATTCTAGCAAAGTAGCTTATAAACTGAATCTGTTATGGGGACTTGCCTCATAAGGTTCCTGAGGAATAGTATCTTCTATATTTATTTGTGTGAAATAAACTAAGTTTAAGTCTTGAGCTTAAATAACAGTTTTTGCAATAAAGCAGTAGAGAAAAGCATCCAAAACCAATGCTATTTTTATAGAATCATTCTCTGGGCCTCAACTATTACTCAAAGATTGCTGCTAGTCTGGCTGATGTGAAAAGGATCTGATATCAACTGACAACCTAGCAGAGCTAGATGTAACTCTATAGTTCAAGTTTAAATAAACGTGTAAGACATTAGATTTTCAGGCAGCGCTGTGTGCTTGCTTGCTTTGCAGGGATTTGCAAGAGGCAAGGATTGTCTCGCCACTACCAATTCAGTCATTCTGAAACTAGTTTTGAAACTTTCTAGTTTGACTGAAAATCCCTGGGGTACAGATGGGCTAAATATGAGTTCCAAACAAAAATAAATACATGTTGTCTTATCCTTGACTTGCTATGATTTTAGATTTTACAAGTTACCTCTAATTATTCACTGTTTAGCATAATGTTTGAGAAGCTTATAGAAGGTTTGGAAGAGAGCAGCAGGACAGACTGAGAAGGAGTTGAGATGCTCGAAGAGCAGCTAGGAACCCACGTGACAGGGAAGGCTGCAAATGAGTCCAGCCTGAACTGTTTACTGAGCTCATACTCACTGAGGAGGTCTCAGAAGCATAGCTTGGAATGCATCTCTAATACACAGGGTTTTGTCTAGAAACAGGCATCAGAATTGCCAGTCACATTTTTACTCAGGCCTTCCCTACTCTTGTTTCTATTTAAATGAACACACTGGTTTTCCCTGACAAAGTAGTACAAGGTCATTTGGTGTCAATGTAAATTGGGTCAGGAAATCTTTACACAGATGGAAAGATGCTCTCTGTTTCAAGCAAAGGTATCTTTACAAAAGCTTTGATGGCTTGTGCTCACTAATATATTTAAGTTGTTTTAATTATTGCTTATTTTAATTTCACCCTATGATGAAAGCTTCATTTGCATATTGTTCCTGTTGCACAAATGCCAAGGAGGTTATCTGGGACACTTGATCGGAGTTTGCTGATGAAAGCCTGACCCTGTTGTCTAAATGTGTCACCTCTCTGACTTTACCACCATCATTGAAACCGACAGCAATAGTTTGTCCCTAATGAGATTGCTTGGTGGTTTCTTTGTCAAACCTGTTTTTATTGACCTGCCCAACATGAGGCACTGTCTCTCACTCATGGGTCAACCCAAGACATTGTATACCAGTGAATATATCATGACAGAAGAAAATAAACACCAAGGGAGGAGGAAGCTCTGATAACTTTCACAGCCCAGATGGAAACCCAAGCTCTTTGTACTCCCATTGAGCATTGGCAGTGCAATGGAAGTATGAGCACTGAGCCATGGGGAGAGCTGTAACCCACCCTCCCAGGAATCCTTTCTCATCATATACCAATCTCATGTTACAACTCAGACTAATGCACCCGTAGACATAGCTCTGTCTGAAATGGAGCTCGGCATAACTTATTATCAAAACATACTATGTTTGATACTTTTTCTACCGTTTTCAGACTTCTGTGTTACTTCTATGTTTTTAGTCTTGAGTTTAGTGTATTCACAATGTTTGTTCTTCACTGTTTAGAAACACGGGACTCTGGTTTATGAAGCAGGAAACAGCAGGTTGTATTGACTAACTAAATAAAAATGCAAGCTGTTCTTGACACTAGAGTACATCTTTCATAATACAAAATTAAAGCCATAAAACCCATAAAGTTTTCCAAGTATTGATCCTTGGTGGTGGATGAAAAGTCAGATAGTCGTATGACTGGAGCACTGGACTGAAAACTGCATTGGGTCACTATGAACTTCCTTTTAATGGAAAAGTAAATCTCAGACCTCCTGATAATCCTTCAGATATGCTTCACCTTTATTTATGTATCTCAAGGGAGGGATCTGGTATTTACTGCAGCATAAATTATATTAAATAAATTGTAGCCATGATCCAAGGGAACAGTTAGGATCAGAAGAAATTTAAGGAAACTAAAAGGAGAGATATCCTGTCCATCATCCTTTTAAGCACCTAGAGATTCACTTAATGAGGTGGAGTCAAAAATTCTCACTACTACTGCTTGAATAATTGTTTTGATTTATTGGTACATCTCTGTGCCAAGTGAAGTAATCATGACTACCTGTATAAATATTATATATTTATATAGATAAATTTATATAAACTTTATGGATGGACTTTCCTATCCTCTTCCATTTCTGTGTAGGATGCACACGCTATGCTTCTGTGGCTATGTCTGCATACACAATAACTCAGTCACTGACAACACAGTAGTTAAATACATTTTTCAGCAAAAATCTGTGCTACTATTGTCATAGAATACATGAGAAACACAAAGAAATATGGCAATTTTCAAAACTACTTGAAACCTGAAACTTAGTCATTTTGTGTTTGATTATTAAAGGTAATATTTGATTATGGAATATCAATCCAAGCAGACTTCTATTTCCATTTATATATTTTAAAATGAGATTGTTATTCTAAAGGTAAACTAGCTGAGTTGTACTTACCCTGGAATGAAAGCATTATGAAAACATTTTAATCAGCTGCAGACTTGTGTATCTCTTCTTACCTGTCAAGATATCTGAAGTATTGTGGTAAACCAGAAAAATCCCTTTATTTTTTTTTAATCCAGAAATGTGTCAGTTCATTTTTTACTAAATACTTTGAAACTGATGTGAACTAAATCAGATCATCTGAAGTTCTTGTCACTAACAAAGTGTTGTATGGGTCAATTTTATGAGCTATAGCATTTTTAAGGACATTGAAATAAGAGTTCTCTGTTCATTTATCCACCAACACATAGGGTTCTGCATCAGATACCCCACTAAGTCCTCAAACACTGTAGAGAAATATACTTTGAAAGTAGACAGTTAGTTTCACTACATACAGAGTAGCTAAAGTTCCAAGATTAATGCATGTATTTCCAAGGTTTTTTTAACCCATTTTTTCTTCATGAGTGAGGAATGAAAATATTAAATATTTATCTCTGCGATCTGCATTGAATGCATGTGCAAACTAGATTTTTTTCAGTTGTACATACTTTTTTTTCCTTTTAATAAGATATATAACTTCTCAGCTCCAAACAATATCACATTTGAGTAGTAGTAGTAACTATTGTCCTATCTCCCAGTGGGAATCATATTTGTGTACCTAAAATTGGAAATCTTTCATAATTAGTAAAGGAAACCTTAATTTTATGGGTGTGTGTTAAAACATTACCCTTTTTTTTGGTGTTTCAGAGAAAAGCATCATGTTTTAAAGAGTGGAATTGTTGAGGAGAGTCACGGTTTTGATAAGATCTGGACTCAGTACCTGAACGATCAAAAAGCGTTCTTGGAATCAGGCTACGTGACTCAACTTCACAGCCTGGAAGTGGAGGTACTGAGTCAGCTGTTGGCTGGGAGCACTGCTGTTGTCCAGAAAGAGCCGGACAGGATTTTTCCCTTTAATGCCAAATTCAAAGCACTTAGACGCAGCCTGATCAACACCCCACAGACAGTGGAGGTGCTAGCAGAATTGTGCTGTACACAGAATTAACCGTGAGAGTGATCAGAGGAAGAGGATAGGTATGGGAGTGCAAGGAAACAAGTGAGGTGATTGTTGTTCCCCCTGCTGAAAGTGTTGCAGAGGAGCCACAGTTCCTATGAAGGAGTAAGTCTGGGCAGCAAGGGCGATATCCTGTGCAATGATGACACATTTGTGGTTTATGTATGAATAAGACAGTATCCATATGCCCCAGAATATGGCTCCTGATCCCTCCTGTGAGCTGTGCAGTTACATCTTTGCCTTTGGTGATGAAAGCAAGGGTGAGACAAAGAACCTTACCAATACCCAGAAAACACAGAGATGTACCTGGTCCCAAAGAGGCTTTTAAAAACTGTCAGAGAATACTTGAAGCTGCACATATCTCTGTGCCTTTATAAGGCACAGCTGATTTACTGCTTTTATGCTCCCTTCTATAATCTTTGTACTTGCTGTGCCTCTTATCATCCATTTTTTCCACAAATTGTTCTTGTTATGTTCAGTGCTGAGTGCTAAGCCTTTAACTAGCCCGATTTTATTTCCATGTGGATCAACAACTTTTTTTCTATCTCTTATAGCAACAGTATCCCTGAGAGCATTGACAAATCAACACTTGGGTGGCATATTCAGTAGCTGTTGGCAGGTGGTGGGAAATATAGCACACAGGTGCAGTCCAACAGGTGCAGAAAAGTTATAAGGCTGAAAGGAGAATAATCAGAATCTTGGTGTTACCCCTATATCTTGCACACCCTATGTCATTTTTCTTTTCTGTTAGTAATAATCTTTACACAGAGAATGGCATACCAGAAAGTGATTGTCTGATTTATAAGTTATTCCTTCTGCACAATTTTACGGCATCTGGGGCTTCTTGGAAATGAGTATTTTGATCGATGGACCACTCAAATTCTCTCATGTTTCTCATCTTAATCTGTGGAACAAAAGTAAAACCAATACCAAAACCACATATGGAAAAATTTGCATAAGTCCCATATATTTGCCCGATCACTCCAAGACTAGCAATAAAAAAATCACAAAAAATCACTGAGAAAAGCTAAATATATTCACAAAAAATATTACTTGTATTAATTATAGACAGTTCCTGATGTTATGAGTCTAATCCCTCTACTTTCAAATTTTGGTGACTGAATTGTCCTTCATTTGCAGACGAAGCCTTTTGGATATTGTGTCATATAAAGCAGAGTTGAAGGATATATGAAGAAAAGATAAGAAAAAATAATAAAAAAAAATTAGGTGTCATTCCCAAAAGAAGTGAGAATCTATGTCACTGCATGATCATAAAATGTGTCCATTTTGTTTATATTTGTTCTCTGAAGAAAAAAAATTCACCTCCCTTATGCAAAAGAATTGTATATTTTATATACAGAGTTCCTAGAACCAACAGGCTAAGTAGCTGTTTCCGCAAATTCTAAGTAAGAAATGTTTATGCCAGGTTAAGACCAAACAAAAAACAGCTTCAGGCAAGAACAAACAATTTTCTTTGGAAATGGTGACCCTGACTTGCCCCAACATTTTTATACTTCTTTCCTGGAGATCAGACAAGTTAGAACATAGGCATGGCCTGTGTACTAAGGGCTAGAATCGCCTTGAGAGAAAATAGCATTTTCTACAATAACAAGATAATAGAATAACTGTTTTCTGTTGAATATTGATGACAATATGCTCCTAGATGTCACTTGGATGCTTTGAAAATTTTATCGTACGGTCCTGAGTCAGTCTTCATGGTCCTGTCAGTGCTTTAGTAGAAATGACATGCTTCTGTGTGCTAAAGACAACTACAAGGCCAGTATTTAATGTATTTCTTCATGCCTGTTCTTCAGTGTATCAGTATTTTCCTTAGTGACTTTTGGTTCCCGAATATGGGAATGTGACTCATATCACTCTACTGAAACATTCCCATATTCGGTTTCATCATTTGTAAAATATCAGCAATAATAGCTATTTTTCTATGTAATAATTTTTATTGCTAGAACAGTGGATAAAGGAGACAGTTATTTAACAGTAGCTGAATACTGTTTGCTTAAAATCAAGAAACCACAGGGTGCTTTGGAATCCGAAACAGGCTGATTTTTCCTTAAGCATTCATTCTGCATAAAGCTTTTTGTAGCAGCTCAAGTAACATGCAGTCATTTTTCAGGCTCAAGGCTGTGTCCCAGGCTTTCTAAATCCTTGTCACTAGTATAGAAACCCCAACAAAATTTAAAATTATATGAATCAGGCCAAGGCTTCTCTCATTGTATTGTGAGTTCTCCCCATTATTATATCTTCTAAAAAACATGCAGAAACTTTCCTGCACCAGAAATAAGATGTCAAACTATCATGCAGATGTGGCAAGAACAGGTCTTTCTTGGATACATTTACACTTGTAGAACATTAATTCTGATGCACAATTTTTCCCATTCCTGATTTCTGGAGTTTTTACTGACAACCTGCCCAGTTTATGAAGCAACAGTTGTGGGGGTTTTATTTCAAATTTATGACTTGTGACATATTTCCAATGTGCACAATAATCATGGCTCATCTCTTTTCCTCTCCTCCTACAGATTTTTTCTGGAGTGGGAATGCACTGATCTGGTTCTATTGATTTATGTGCTACTTTGTTCTTTATCTGTTTGCACCTCACCAGTAAAATAACATCGTGCTATCATTTCCAGGGTTCACAAGACCCTGTCAGCACTTCGCAGTCAAAGGTCAACCAACTTCACAACTCATGGTTAAATAAGTTGAAAAATCTCACCTAATATTAACCCCCAATACATCTATTGAAGAAAACTGTTAGTAGCCTCTCTAATAAAATAACATTACCATAGAGCAGGCTGTTTTTGCTGTAGTGCTATGGCAATACAGTTGTTGAGAGATGACTGTCTTCAGATGCCCAGTTCTAGGAGTGGACAGTGAAACTTGTGTTCCTGACTGCTGCTGATTTATTATTTTCTTTGTTCTTTATCTGTTTATAAGTATCCAGGAGAGCTATCCACATGTTGTTATCTTTCTTTCATCTTCTGAGCTGTCTGTGGCCGGTTCATCTCTCCCTGACACTATCTCTGCCCTGTGAGCCCTTCAGCATATGTTTCCTACACTCATTTGCAAGTTCACAAAGCCCTGGCAATCCTTAATAGCCAAGCAGCAACAAACTTGCCTGAAACAAGTATAAAATCCACCCGATTTGCCTTAGCAAATTGTCTTACTTTTGTATAATAGATCTACAGAGAGATGGCAAATACTTGGCTGCACTGAAGACAATAGTTCACCAAGGATTAATTTTCAAGTATTTGTGCTATTTCTATTACAAAATTTCTTTACTTTTCCAATTTTTTTTTGTCATACTGAAGAAGTTATTTTGAATGTAAAATAGTCTATATGGAAGTGTAGATACTATGTTATCCAGACCAACTTTTCCTTTCTTTCTGATCACTAAAAGAATTTTTAAGTTTTTAATCTAACTAGTCCATAATTTTCTATTTTTAATTTTCACTCATGCCTTTCCCATCATCTGTTTTTTAAACTGGAAAAACTTGGGAAGGGAGAGAAAATAAGGGAGATAGTGGGAAACAAAGCAAAAAATAAGTGCACATTCATCTGAATAACGGAATGTTTTTAAATTCTCAATTAATACATGAAAAAATAGTATCAGAAAGTAGATCACCAAAAAAAAGTCAGATATTTTCAATGGAAAGTACATTTTGATATAAGCTTTTAAAACAGTTCAGGTCAAAACATGCAGGGTCCATTCAGCTGTCGTGAGAAATAGTTTTAATAACCACTATTGACAGAGGCTCATCTCTCCTACACGTAGGTGCTTTTAATGAGAAGCCTGGAGAACTGCTCTCAGGCTGTTGCTGAATAACACAAGGAGGGCAAGGACTGATGGGATGAACAGAAATCAACCCGCTGACAGCTGACTAGCATCTTTGAAGTGTTATCTTACATCAATAATCTTTGGATAACTGACAATACATGAACTCAGTGGATAGCTCTGCATGGCTGCCGTGATGCTGGTAGCTGAAGACTCCTCATGTAGCCATTTTATAATGATATTCCAGAGGAGAGGCCACCAGGCTATGATAAATCACTATGAACAGGGAACAGTATTTTTCAAAAAGGAAAGGGAAATACTCAAGGAAGAGCTTTCTGACACTAAAATTTCTTGACAATCCAAGCTTAAGTATGGCAAAGCAAGCGGCTTGTATTCTGACAGGTTTTTCCACTGCTTAATAATTACAGAATGAAAATCCGACTGAAGTAACTCACAACTATAAAATCGTACTTGAACTTCCCGCTCGGTCCCCATGTGTTGCCTGATCTAGTCGAGAGGTGGCGTCCCTGCCCAAAACAGGGAGGTTGGGCTAGATGATCTCTAAGGTCCCTTCCAGCCTAGGCCATTCTATGATTCATTCTATGATTTTAAAATGCTTTCATTTCCAGAATGAGGCACTCGGTTCTGAATGACTTATTTATCCTGTGCTTCCTCGTAACACGCTGGACTAAATGACCTGTCTTGTAATTTCTGTTTTGATTGTGCTGCCTGTTCTACCCTGCACTCACCCATTTGTATGGTTACCAACCTGTGAACAGCAATATTTGAATTCTAAGGCTCTGGAATATTAAGGATATGCAAAAATGCAGTGAATCTGTCTCCTTGGATTTGTGAGAAGGCCAATAAGCTAAGAAGTCATTTTTCACAACTCCCACACTGTTGGAAATTCACTAGTGACAAACATCAGCGTGATATTTGAGACACATTCAGATTCTGTTATGAAATTCCCATTCCTCTAAGGACTGTTTGAGACTTCTTAACATTGCTAATGCTCTGTAGCCCTCTTTATCTGCCCAGTCATTCCTTCTATGGAAATCTTTCTGTTTCTGTCTTTTCTTATATAATATTAACTACAAATATTACAAAATGAAAGCATTGCCAGTCAGATTGGCACAGCAGAGTTTATCACAGAATCACAGAATGTCAGAGGTTGGAAGGGATCTCAAAAGATCATCTAGTCCAGCCCCCCTGCCAGAGCAGGATTACCTACAGTAGGTCACACAGGAACGTGTCCAGGTGGATTTTGAACGTCTTCAGAGAGGGAGACTTCACAACCTCCCTGGGCGGCCTGTGCCAGTCCTCTGTGACCCTCAGTGTGAAAAAAGAGGAGGATCTCTCTCAACCTACTAGCCACTCCCTTTCTGATACATCCCTGGATGCCATTGGCCTTCTTGGCCACGAGGGCACATTGCTAGCTCATAGTCATCCAGGACCCCCAGTTCCCTTTCCCCTGTGCTGCTCTCCAGCAGGTCAGTGCCCAACCTGTACTGGGTCTTGGGGTAGTTCTCTCCCAGAGGCAACACTCTACACTTGCCATTGTTAAACTTCATGAAGTTTCTCCCCGCCCAGCCCTCTAGCCTGTCTAAGTCTCTCTGAATGGCAGCACAGCCTTCTGGTGTGTCAACCACTCCTCCCAGTTTTGTGTCATCAGCAAACTTGCTGACTGAATAGTACTGTTATAGTATGTTGAATATATTGAATAGTACTGGTTATCTGTAAGACAGCAGTAGATATAATAATTTGGTCTGTGATGCCCTTCACCTTTCATTGCTTTTATATACTCACATGACATTTTCAATGAATCAAAAAGTTTATTGTGCCAGTGGGAGTAGGTGATAGCTATATACTTAAAAGGTCTTCTGAACACCTAGTTCAGCACCATGAATTCCTATACAGAGTAAAACTGACGGTTTAACACTGCTGTATTGGTCTTAATTTCAGCAGTAAGTGCTAAGCATTAGTATTTCATATAAATACAGACAATATTTCCATTATCAGTGCTCATTCCTTCCCACCTGAATGAGCAACGTAGGTTTAAATTTTAACATTCATTATCTGTCCTAGATCTATAAATCCTGTCCTTATTGAAACTTATATTTCCTTTGTTCATCAGGTGAAGATTTGGGCTGGAGAATTTGCCACTGGTGCAACTATGAATCTAGTCATTACTTGTTGCAGTCAATGGCAATATACAATGTAGATGGCACCTAAAAAAGACAGGACCAAAAGCAGACATGAAGTGGATAACACTGAAAATTCAGAGCAAGTAAAATCTATCTGGTGTGGCAGGTTAATACCACACTGAGAGCAAATATATGGAATCATTATTAAAGAAAAAAAAATCATTAATACCCTGTAAAACTGTATTTCAGTTACACTTAGAATACAATATTAAATCTGGAAGTATGTGTAATATCCATATTAATGAAAATTTAGAGCTGCTGCAGCGATTATATCAAGGACTTACTTTGGCAGTGAAATCATAAGAAGTCTCTTGATATTCTAGAAAAACTACTTTCTACAGCCTAAATCTACTAACCAAGAACAAAACCGTGCCATGTGCTTAGCATAGCCGGCCATGTAGGATGAAGATTCAGTACTTACACTGATAGCTTGCAAATAATGTGTACAGCAGATTTGTTTGCATAACAGCATCGTTAAACAATTCTCAACTTTGGGTGAATTTACATGAATCAATCTGTTCATAAACAAGATCGTAGCCTTTAGATAATTTTTTTGTTCTCAGACTGACCTCCTCCCTCTGCCCTGTTTATGCAGTTATGCCATTATGTAACTATGTCATTAATTGGTAGCCAAGTACACATATGGTGTGCTCAGTTATGTGCTTGGTTCTCTGAAAAACTGAGCTCATTTCTCTTGAATACTGACAAAAATAATAATTAAAAAATAATAGGATCGATTTCCATAAAGTGGGAGGCAGAATAATTAAACCCAACATTCTGTATCTAGACAGGCCAGTAATGTTCTGTACAAAGGCCCCTCAGTTGCCTTTTGAACTGCAATCCTTAACCCCTCAGAGGCTCTGAATTTGAAAATAACCCAAGGTAAGATATCATATGTGATTCAAGGCCCCAGGCAATCTTAGAGGCCAACTATGTGTTTGCATGTTCTCTATTCCTACCAAGTAAGCAGTGACAAATGACAATTTAAGCAGAGAATATGTTTTTTCACGGCAGTAAAATCAAATCACATGCATCACTAAAAAGCAGACAATTACCATCCCAGAAACATGTTAGTACGTTTCTGGGTGTTTTATCCTCATCGCTTGCAACACAACCAAAGAGTAACTCGCATCTATTGCCAGCATCTCTGAGAAATACATCTGTGTCCTCTCAGCTCGTCCTACTTTTATGATTTTCAGCATTCTAAGGTTAGTGGTGACCACACACTTTTTTTCTTATAATTCTACAATATTAAGCTATAGATTAAATTTGGCCAAATGCACAGAGGCAACTTTCATATATTCTAGATCCCCAGAAGAGAAAAAGATGTCAGAGAAACCTGAGTTATGCCAGGCTTATGAATGACAGTTAATATTATTTAAAAAGACTTCCTAGGTTTTCAGAAAAGAGGAGGGTCTCAATGCAAATGTGTATATCACCTTGATACGCAGAACTTGCACTGTGGAATTCTTGTTCCTAAACTATTACTTAGCTGTTACTTCTTGAGAAAAGACAATCACCTATTGGGAAGTTGGTCGCAACATCATTTAGTTAGTTTCCGGATGGACAACCTATATTCCTGATAGTACAAGATTATTTGAAAAGAGTTAGAACAAGGTCCATTATACAAGCGAGATTAAAACAATCACGTCTAAATAATTTGTGAAGACTGCGTCTGAGGAAATTTGTCAGAAATGCTTTGTAGTTGTTAATTAGACCAGTAGTTATCAAAATGTAGTTGTTAACTGGAACCACAAGGAAGGTGGACCCTAAGTCAGGTACAATAACTTGAGTAACTGTGAATGTATTTGTCTCTCTTTCAATCATACTTAGAATCTGACTCTCCAGACTACACATAAATGATATCTTTTTCTACTAGAATTCCTTAGACCAGTGTAAGAATTAAATAAGTAAACTAATAAAATTTAGAAAATTATTTAAGGATTTGTATTGGGTTTGTCTGGCTGGATTTCAGTGGCAGGGGAATGCTCTAGGGGGGACTTCTTCAAGAAGCTGCTAGAAGCTTCCGCAGGTCTGGTAGAGCCAATGCCAGCCAGCTCCAAAGACGGCCCTGTCACTGGCCAAGGCTGAGCCTATCAGTGATTGTAGGATAGGAATGCCTTTGTGAAAACATATTTAAGAAATGGGGAAAAAAGAACTGCGTCACACAACAACTGGCAGAGAGACAGAGGACTGAGAATATGTGAAGACACCAAGGTCAGTGAAGAAGGAGGGGGGAGGAGGCTCCAGGCACCGGAGCAGAGAGTCGTCCGGGCTACGGTGAATACCTTGGTGAAGCAGGCTGTCCCCCTGCAGCCCATGGAGGTGACGGGGTATAGATGTCCACCTGTAGCCTGTGGAGGACCCCATGCCAGAACGGATGGATGCCTGAAGGGGGCTGTGACCCTGTGGAAAGGCCACACTGGAGCAGGTTGCTGCCAGAGCCTGTAGCCCCTGGAGAGAGAGAAGCCCATGCTGGAGCAGGTTGGCCGGCAGGACTGGTGATGCCACAGGAGACTCACGCTGGAGCAGTTTCCCCCTGAAAAACTGCACCCCACAGAGAGACTCATGTTGGGCCACTTTGCAATGAATTGTGTTCCATGAGAGGGACCCCACAATGGCCCAGGGGAAAAGTGAGCAATCGTCCCTCAGAGTGAAAAGAAGCAGAGGAGACAACATCAGATTAACTGACCGCAATCCTCATTCCCTGTCCCCCAGTGCCACTTTTGGGCGGAGGAGGAGGATAAATTAGGATTGATATTAAGCCTGAGAAGAAGGGAGGGGTGGGGGGAAGGTGTTGTTTTTAAGATCTGGTTCTTCAATTCCTCACTACTCTTCTCTGATTCGTTCTTTAAAAAATTTAACTAATTTCCCTCAAATCGACTTTATTTTGCCTGGGACGATAGATGCGGGTGATCTCCCTGTCCTTATCTCAGACCATGAGCCCTTCATTATAATTTCTTCCCTGTCTAGTGGAGAAGGGTCGTGACAGAGTGACTGTGTGGGCACCTATCCAGTGGACAGGGTCAAACCACTACAGGATTTTTTAAAAAAACTGTTTTAGGACATGCTTTCAAAATAGAAGCATGTACTTTCATTACTAAGAAAACACTTTCATTTTTTGCTTCCTGAAAGGCCGCAGGTGATAAAATCAACTTTCCTTAAATGGAAACCTGTTTAGTGGCCTAGCAGGAGAACAGAAATATTCTACTGCTTCCTTGGAAATGAAGTAGTCCAAACATGGAAAAAATCATAATAGGTAATCACTAAGGGAAGATAATGAAAATTAAATAATTGACTTCTATCTATTCAATTATAGAAAGCTAAGAAAGCTCTTGGTGAATAAATTTACCAGTTAAGTGTAATACCACATTTAATCAGAACATCTTAATTTCCAAGAAAATTTACACCTAGGACCAGTAAACTGTATATAAAATATATTCAACACTGGTACTACAAAAATACATTTATTTCAAAATGAAAAGAATTGATTTTAAACACTCAGCTCCAGATTTTTATGTGAATAGAAAAACTAGAAAAATATTCACAATGTGAAAACTTCTGTTGCAATTCAAAGCAGAAAGGCTACATGTGGTTTGGGAGCACAGTACCCATTTCAGCGACAAACAGCCGAATACACAGCTTCATCTGTGACCAACTCGTTGTCGGCTCATTGACGTCAGATCAGCAGTATTGTGGTTCATCTTGCCAAAAGAAATGTCAGCTGTTTGCTGAAGCAAGGAAGTTGATAAAAATTATTCTGGTGGCATTAACAGCAAGGCTGTAAGTGAGCATAGCTTCAGCATCATGCGTTTTTGCAAAACATGTCTTTGATCCACAATAGGACAATCAAGACTGAACTAGAGTATGATTTGACATGTACACAAGGACAAAACAGATGCCTAACAGCTTACATATGGTGTAGAATTCTTTTAAGAAAATCAGAGTGAAGATGTTGTTTGTAACTTTTCAGATTTAGAAAGCGAGTGTTTTAAATCAATTAGAAAAAAAAAGTAATGCTTTTAGAATATTTTGTGATTGTGATTCAGTTTTCCACTTTAAAGAGAAGGCAAGTGAAATAGGCATTTGTTCGTCTGATAGGGTCACCACTCAGGCTTTCTGAAGCAGGGAAGTAAACCCCTGACAAATTCTCCATAGTTTATTTTTACATTCTCTCCCCTATAATAAAAGATACTTATATGGTCTTATAGTTGCCACAACAAAAGTGGCACATTTAAGTAGTAAACTTGCTTTTAGACAACATCACAGCATTAAGACATCACATAGTTGATAGCTGAGCACACTGACATAATGTAAGTTCAAGCATTTACTTTCAGACAAATAATGATGCCCACAAGTGGAGCAGCAACTGAGTCCCAGTTTTGATCACTTCACAAGACCAAAACTAAAAGGTTTTAGCTTTCATATTCTTTATTCTTCAAAATTTTGCAGACATACAAAAATGTTTCCTGAGCTCCACTATGTAATTTTACACAATCTGCAACAATATGGCTTCATTGAGGGCAAATCATGCCTGACTAATTTGGCGGCTTTCTATGACAAAGCTACGGCGCTGCTTGACATGGGAAAAGCGACTGGTGTCATGTACCTGGACGTGTGCAAGGCATTTGACACTGTCCCACATGACATCCTTGTCTTTAAGATGGAGAGACATGGCCTTGATAGATAGACCGCTCAGTGGATAAAGAGCTGGCTAGAAAGTCGCACTCAAAGAGTTGTTGTCAATGGCTCAATGTCTATGTGGAGATCAATGACAAGTGGAGTTCCTCAGGGCTCTGTTCTGGTCCAGTGCTGTTCAACATCTTTGTCAGCGACATGGATGACGGCACTGAGTGCACCCTCAGTAAGTTTGCTGATGACACCAAGCTGTGTAGTGCCATGGACTCACTTGAGGGAAGAGATGTCATCCAGAGGGACCTTGACAGGCTTGAGAAATGGGCCAGTGCAAACTGCATGAGCTTCAACAAGTCAAAATGCAAGGTTCTGCACCTGAGTCAGGCCAATTCTAGGCACAAATACAAACCAGGCACAGAGTGGGTTGAGAGTAGCCCTGAAGAGAAGGATTTAGGGGTGTTGATAGATGAGAAGCTCAACATGAGCCGGCAGTACGCTCATGCATACCAGAAGGCCAACCGCATCCTGGGATGTATCAAGATAAGTGTGGCCAGCAGATCGAGCGAGGTCATTCTCTCCCTTTACTCTGCTTTTGTGAGACCCCACCTCGAATACTACATCCGTTACTGGTGTTCCCACCATAAGAAGGATATAGATCTGTTGAAACAAGTTCAGAGGAGGGCCACAAGGATGATCGAGGGGCTGGAGCATCTCTGCTATGGGGATAGGTTAAGGGAATGGGGATTGTTCAGCCTCGAAAAGAGAAGACTCTGAGGGGACCTTATAAATGCCTTCCCATACCTGAAGGAAACCTATAGGAAGGCTGAGGAGGGACTTTTTACAAGACTATCCACCAATAGGACAAGGGGAAATGGGTTTAAGTTAAAAGAGAATAGGTTTAGATTGGATCTTAGGAAAAAATTCTTCACTACGAGAGAGGCAAGACTCTGCAATATATTGTCCAGAGAAGTTGTGGATGCCCCTTCTCTTGAGGTGTTCAAGGCCAGGCTGTATGAGGCCTCGAGTAAACTGATCTAGTTGAGAGGTGTCCCTGCCCATGGCAGGGAGATTGGATTAGATGATCTCTAAGGTCCCTTCTGACCTAGGCCATTCTATGATTCTATGATTCTATGCTTCTATGAAGGATATATGCTGATCTCAGATTTGTTGCAGCAGCCACACTTCTCCTGTGTCATAACTGTCGTTGACCCCCAGCAACAGTACCATCTCCTACACCCGTACAGCCCAGGCTATGTTTATGTGTTTTGCATGATCCAAGAGTAACTTTTTCCAAGTCCAACCTTGACCACACGTATCATTTGAGTCTCACGCAGTATCAGCATTCCTCTAATAAAAGGCATTTCTGTTTGTGCTTTTCTCAGGAGATATTAAATTCAAAGCTGGTGGTAGTAAGTTGATTGGTCATGCTGACTTCTGGAAACCACAGTGAAAACCCATCATACAGAACAGAACCTATGTGAAGTTAAAATAAGCTTGGAACAAAATCACACATTGGGATTGAATGCTCAAGAAGAGCAAATCAGAAATTATAACAGTGGATGAGTAATGACTTTACTAACAGAAAACAGACTTGCTAGGTCTGATTTCAGTTTGGCATTATTAAGCCACTGTTACTAGGCCTAATCCCTTTTCCTAAACAATCTTAACACTACACCAGCTAAAAAATAACTTACTCATCAATATTGAAAGCACTATTTCCTTAGAAGTAATGGGACTTGTGTGCATACATCTCACACATTTTTTCGTTTGTTTGACACAATCTCTGTGGCCTGAGGATTCCCAACATATGATTTACCTCTTTACCGATCATCGGTTTATTACAATGTAGAGCTGTCTAACTTGTGATTAATGCAGAACAGTCCTGATCAATCTCCTTTCTGGCCTCGTCAGAGTAAGCCGAGATTATATCTGTTATTACAGCCATGTGAGTGGTCTTTCCCAAGGCACACATCACACTGATGTACATCCCAGCAAACTCCAGGGAGAGGATAATTTATGACATATTTAGAAAATCACTTCAGTTGTTGAACATCAGAAGATGTTTGCTGGTTTACATATGGGGCTTGGGACTTTATTTATAAGAATTTAGAAGGTTTTTCATAAACATAGCTTTATAATCTTAATATGCTACACTATTGTTCCCAGAATGTGTGAAACTATAACGAGATGGAAAGAAGAACTGGGTAGGCAAGACAGTATCTTTAGGATAGACACATATTCCAGTTGAAATCAGTGAATCGTTTTTTAAGTAACAGCTATTGATTCTGTGCATTATTTATCATTGACCCTTTTGAAACCATCTCTCCAGAGTATTATGCCATGTTAAATTATCTCCCTTTTTCAAAATCATCTAATAAGACATTAAAGATACCTGGCTGGAAGCAAGAGCATAGAAAAGAAGACAGTACATACTTTATGTGTATTTTATGCGAAGAACAAGGCTCATTCTCTTTTCAGTGCTTACCAAAAGCACAAAACACACCTTGTCTCCCTAATTTCAATAGCACTTGACCTCTTACGGATTATTTGCCTTGTAATTTCATGTTTCTACTAATGCCTGTGGGAAAAGTCCTTACTCTTCCCTTCTGCAATCAAGCTTTCTGTCATTTGTATTACTGAGTTCTTCTCTCAAGAAATTCTAATTTTGTAGTACACAATCCATGAGAATGAAGGCAAACCAGTGCAAAACTAGGGAGCACAATATTAACATTGCCTTTACTCTCAGTAGAGGAGCAAAATACTCAGATCTGTCATTAGGATCCCTTTCTAAGGTTTACCGATATATTCACTTGTTTTCTTTCTAGCCCAGTTTACTGACATTTGCTCAGTTATCAGGCTTCACCACTTCTTATGTTCACTTGCATTTAACTTAAAAAGAAATAAAAATTCTTTATTTCCATAAATGTTTTGGTTTGAAGTTAGTTGTTTAAATTAATAGTCTTTAAGATCAGCCATCACTGGAACCCTTACTAATGGGGTGCTCTGCTCATCTTGCTTTTATCTGGATCTTGTCAGGTTTAATCAGACTTTCCTAGCTCTGTACTATGTTCTTGTCACCACCACCTCTAGCTGCCATTTCCCTCTCTTTTGGTCGTATAACTCAGGTAATTATTGAACAAAACTGGTAGCTGTAAGAAGTGCATGTGTCAGTGTGTGACCTACTAATTATAGAATTCTACATGTATGCATGAATTTGTGGACATAAATACGTATGGAAATATAGGGAAAACTGCACCTGTGTATTCCAAAGCGTCATTGAAGACCAACTTCACGGCAATGTCAGCAGATCCAGTGGTCAGAGAAAGAGACACTAGACCAACTCATGTGGCCTCGAGGGCTGGAAATGTACTAGGTGGGGATATTATTAAAAAAAGTACATTAATGGTTGCAAAGAGTGTGATTGTATGAATACCACATTATTTCATTATATAGGCATGGAATGTGGTGTATTCCCAGGAGTCTCTTAGTTTGATTAGTGCTGACACTTGCATATATGCATTGGTTTCACACTGATTGAGCTTTAGTCATTGTTTTGTTAATCTGGAGAGGACATGAAGAAAGCTCAATAACATAGAAAATGTAGAACATATTGTGCTAAAATTTCCCTCATTATTAAAACTACAGAGAGAAATATAGGAAATCAGAGCCTCAAAACACAGCTGAAAGAACTGAGAGTTGAATTCATCCACCAGTGAATTGCACTCCCACACATGTACAACCCCAGACAATAGGCTGATTGAAGACAATGAATGCACAAGGAAAAAGTCACTATTCTGCCTTTTCTCTCTGCAATGCTAATTCTTTTTCTCAAACTGAATGCTTGAAAAACAGATCTAGTGTTAAAATCCTTTCTTTTGTAATTTATAACATGAAATGTACTATGATATTGCTTTGGCTTCACCTTGACTCTGAACATAAACCTTTTCCTAAGACACACGTACGTTATCAAAACTCATCTGCTGTGTGAATTGATGTTCTGAATGTATCACAGTGTCAAGATGAAACCTGCTGAGAGATAAGAAATACAACTCCCTTATCATACCACTACCTTATATTAATCAATATATGAAAGATATGCTATAAAGAATGAGTGTGGCATTTTTCACAAAAGGATCACAAAGCCTTTTTTTATACAATAGCCCACTATTAGCCTATTATTTTTTAAATCTTATACATATAGCAATCAAGGCCAGACAGTGTTACATTGTCAGCTACAAACAGAAACCAAATTTACCACGCAGTCTGACCTTTACCTAGTACCTTTTGTGTGTGGCATCCTATGTAACAGATGGTTTAAGCCATATGTATTCTCTTACTATACCTGCCAGACTGATAGCTCTAGCTTTTTTCCATTTTTTCTGACTGGCTGGGATTAACTTCTTCTTCCTTCAATCACCTGAGTATGTGCCCAAGCCAGCCAAGGTTCCTTCTTGAAGGCAACAGGGAGAGATGAGTACCTCTGGAGAGTGGCTCATCTCAGGTCACCGCCTTAGGTGTGTAAAATATGTGGAACAGTTTTCCTTTGGAGATGCTTATCTCTTCCCACTGATTAGAAAAGGAGCTTTGCTTTGACAAAGCAGTTCTTTTATCTGACAGAAGTTAGATGAAAGGAAGCCCAGACATACAGACCTAACCGGCCTCTCTCAGTGTATTATAATGTGTCACACTGGCCAGGTCTCAGCTGATGTGAAGCTCACCACAAACACAGAGGTCCTTGTCCTGTGAAGCTTCTACTAGGAGATGCCATTATGTACGTGTTATCTTGATACACATAAAGTGATGTAAGCCTAGCTAGGCAGAATCTTCCAAATTCCCCCTATGAGAAGCTTAATTTATTATCAGTTTTCTGGCTTCCTGACCTAAAAAGGAACTCAATAAAGTTGGCAACACCTCTCATGTAATTAAACAAGGATTGGCTCCAATCTGATGAAGTGACAGCCTATTCTTCGATTCAGGTTCTCAGTTGAGATAAAACATGGGTAAAATTTAGCAGCAGGGAGACAGCTGTAAATTAGAGAAGTGAAGGACAAATATGCAAACATATATTTTACACATATTCACATGTATATTTATTTACTGATTATTATTTTTCAGATTTCCAAGATGAACAAATTCAATAATTGCTCGAGATAATGCAAGAATATAATTTTAGCTTGAGAAGTGAAGAATGCTACAGTTTTACTGGAAAGTTAATACTGGGTGAACCATAATAAAAACAAATGAAAATCAGCTAAAAATTAATGCATTGTTGTGTTCCCCCTTCCCCCCAAATCAAAGAACAGATTCACCATATGGTCTTTTTATAAATATTTCGGAAGTAAAGTGACTTCTGGAAGGGATTGGAGTCTGAGATATGCACAGTTATCAGCATTTTAGAAGGTCCAATTTGAAACATCTGCTAACTCTTGAAAGAGCTATGCTGAAACAAAAACCAGTCCTTGTTTAGGAGGGTTGTATGCTCAGAGTTTTATATTCTCTCCTCCTTTCTGCACGGATAGTGGGAAGAGAAGCAAGCATTTTGCTTCCACCTTTTCCAGGTCCAAGATTTAAAGCTTTATGATGAGGAAAATCAAGATGACAGATGCAAAGAGACAGTAAATTACTGACACACTCCTCTTCAATCATGCTTTGAAGTGCTAAAGAATTCAGACCAAATCTCAACGACGAAAGCTTTCTAAGACGAAAGCTGCAATTTACTAGGCCAGCGGAATATATCAGATACAATTTTTAAGAAGTATCTTTTCAAGTCTTAGGTTTCGGGACAAGACAAAAAATTTTGAAACCAGTATATGGGTTTGACCTCTGCAATGTTTATGGTTTTGGTTATACTGTCGTTATCGGTATGCGCTTACAATCCTTACAACTTGCATTTCTTCCAACCTTCCAGACAGACTATAAATATTTAACATTTCTTGCAAGTTGATTTACATAGTACTTATTGGGTAAATAATACCTCACTTCTGAAAAATGTATGCACACATATAGAGCAGTGTAAATAATTAATCAAATATTGTAACAGCAAAATAATAGCAAAGAGAAAATATCAGTTTTCAGAAGACATACTATTGTCTTTAGATAGATTTTTGAAACATTTTTCCCTTCCTTTCTATTATTATTTCCTTGTCTCTTCCTTACTTTATCCTTCCCCTAATGAGTTTATTATTATCATCATAACATAAATTCCACTCACAATGAACTGTTTTGCATACTATAGGTAGAAAGCAGAACCATTCAGCATCTTTGTTGATGTTTCATGCATCATTCTGAATGATTAATTGTAACATGGTCTCAGATTTTGCAACAGGAGCACAGATGGAAGCAACTTTTATCCTATTCGGAGTGGCACTGAAGTCAGCGTAGAGTTTTGCCAGTTTATAGATTTGTACAATTTGTTCATATTAGTGCAGCCACCAGCAAATTCTCTAGTGGAGTGATCTAGCTCTGAATCAAGCACAGAAATGCAAAATTAATTCTTTATTTTACTGCAGAATGTAAACACATAAACAGATCTTCAGAAATGTCTGGGGCAATTCATGTCTCAAGAGCTGTCCCATCCCTCTGTCTCCTAATGTATGAAGCATCATAGAAATATCCATCTTTGAGTCAGATGCTTGAAAAGTTCTTGTTTGAAAGGTTAGCAAGTGGTGACTGAGATAATCATCTGATTTAAAAAGCAATCATATACATTCTGATAGATAAGAGGAAAATAACATAGCCGTGAGAGGAAGATGGACAACAGAAAAGGGAGAGTCACTAGAGGTCTAATATGGACAAAGCAATCATCTGCACAAAATACCTCTCTAACAACCTTCTAAATGAACAGACAAGACAAACGACTGTGTTGATCAAATACAAATAAAGGACAGAGTAGCATGAAGACAGTACAAATCAAGTCTGAAATTAGCTTTAGCCATGTTGCTGGATAAGAGAGGAAACATTGTAGAGATGTTCTATAGCTGCTTCTGGAGAAGAAGACGCAGAAGTCTAAGTCAATTCAAATATTAATTCAAAAGGGAATGACACATAGCTCTTCCAATCAGTGAGACTTTCTCTATAGTTCAGCTTATAGTTTTTTATTCTTGCTAGTAATGTTTGTATGGTTAGTTAATTCTTTTATTTTTGCCCTTAGAAACTCATTTTGTCTTCCTGTGAAACTTGCTAATAGCATGGATGAGGAAAAGTTCTTTAAAAGTAGGACAACTAGGCAACACAACTTGATAGAAGCTACTAAAGACCTAATAGTAAGTTTTCTAAAGGAAATTTCCAGGAATGTGTAATATTCAAGCATAATTTCCTCCTTTGTACGGTTCACATCAGGGAATTGACCCACATCTAAGTCAAGATGCACAGGCTTCTCTTGAGGAGGTACTTCAGATCCTGTGTCATTCTGGGGCAGTTCTGCCACTTTGTCATTTTCTTCTTTCATGAAAAGAAGCAGTTTGCAGTCAAAGTTTAAACTCCCCTTCCTTCCTTCAGGAGCTACTATGGCCACAGATGAGCTCTCTATCTCTTTCTTAGAAAAAATATATTCAGTAACGGAACAATGTATTGAATCTTCCATAGACCCATAAAAGTTCCAGATACAGGAAGTTTTCTGTGGAGTGGTGTCAGCAGAAGAGGTCTTAGAGACTAGTGCCCTACTAATAAATTAAATCAGGGCAGGTAACGTTCCCAAGTGCCAGTATTCAACCATCTGAACCAGTGAACTTTTATGACAATCACTATTTTGTTCCAGGTCAACTAGAAATGTCTTAAGAATCTCCTGGACATGGTTAAGGATTTAGTCTGAGGACATTTGTAGAAGGTGGTAATGGCATAGGCAAGTATGATTCCTTGACAGCTGGCTTCTGCGTCAGAGGATTAACCATCTACATTTAACTTACGTATAGATTTAGTCAGCAAGTACATGACAGAAACACATGGAAATATTTCCAGGATTTCCTAGACAGCACAGAGATCTGTGTGTCATGTTGTCAAGCCTATCTGGAAATCTTAAATGATTTATTTGTTTTCTAAAGAAAGAATCATTTGGTGTAATCACTGTGACATAGACATATGTTTATAAACTCTATACTTTAACCTCATCTTCTTGGATGTCTAGTCTTGTGTCCTAAAAAGAAAAACAGAGACAGCCACGCCCAAATTTTTACTTATAATTTCTCTCCATGACATCTTTCTCCATTTGGGTTTGAACTAACTGAAAAGATCACACTAATTACTCCATCAGTAGAAAGGAAGAAGAAAATATGTTTACAGTTAACAATTAAAAGGGAGTGTTTCAAATGTCATTGCATTATGATGTCTTACAGCAATACCTGTATTCCACTAGAAAGTGCTAAAGGCCAAGCCTGAATAATTCCATTATATGGTTTGTGAATCTGAATTTTTCTACTTGGAAGAAAGAAATTATATGGATACAATCATCACCTGAAGTCACCCTCTTCATATCCAAACCCCCTTTTCCTTATTTTCCCTAATATTTTTCTCTACATTGTTGCTATATAAAAGATCTAAACAAACAATAAGGAAACTAAGCAATAGTTGTAACTATCTATGTACATAATACTATAATATGAACATAGTGATGACAGCTGGAAAAATGCTTTCCCATTATTTTGGTTTTTGTTTCTAGTAACATGGCACTTCTGCTCTTTAAAAAGAAGCATGGAAATCTGGCACAGTTATTGTCAGGGATGCCTCCTTTCTAACCAGTGGTTTAAACATATAAGGGGTTTTTTTCTGTTTTAATGAAGGATTTTCCCAAATACTACCTTATATGCTATGCTTTATTTATGTTTTTTTTAAAAAAATTACTTGCAAATTACAGAAGCAGTGAAGCATTCCTGTAATGTTAAAAGTCTCAGCATAGACACATCACTTAGTCCTTGAAGATTTGAGATTCAGAAGTGCCATACTGACATTTTAGAGAGAAATGTTTAAGGCCTATAGACACAATGACTTTGTGGTGTTTTACACACCTGTAATGTTCTAACACCTTAGAAAAGTATTATCAAATAAGAGTTCTTCAACTTGAGAATTCCCCAAATATGGGAAGCTCAAGCTTTTATTCCTGGGTTAAATCCTAACATTTCTGAACTCAGCTTTTAGTCAAGAGTTTTGCCCTTGTTTTCAACAGATCTTGGGCTTGAAGTGCCTATTTTTTACTCCCCAGGAAATAATTAAATAAAAATAAACAAATAAACAAATAAATAAATAAATAAGTGAAATGTTGATGAGTGAGAGAAAATCAACTTTCTTGGCAAGGCATGAGAAAGTCTCATCTCCCCACACAGGAGAGGGTTATTGCAGGTTAGTGAACAAAGCCAGTGTGTAAGGTTCCAATGCAGTTTTGTTAGAGCTCTCATAAGAATGGTAACATAGCCCTGCACTGAATTTCACAATGTTTCATATGAGCTGTGCTGCAGCTCCCAATAGAGAAGACCTCAATTACAAGGTTATGAGCCACAAAGCTCATTACAAAGCTGAACTCATTGCTCCCTGACAATTTTTAGAAATCAGAAAGGAGGCAGAATTTTATCTGATGTTCCAAAACTTGTGATCTCGACCAATATCTGAATGAATCTATAACACACTAAAGTATGAGCTGCTTTAATTCAGCTATTATATTCCACTTGAGTAACAGAGTTTTTCAAAAATAGAGATGACGTACCATCAGAAGAGTGAAGACAATTCAAGAAAAAAGACAAATAAATTTAGCCCTGATAAACAGACAAATTACAGTGCTTTCAGTCACTAATCAGTTTAACTACACTTTTCTAATTCCTTTAGCTGGATCAGCTCTAGGGAATTACCAAACAAAGGCAGAGAGAGGAAAATGTTATTTCACAGAGTGCCTTGTGATATACCTAATAAATCCAGTACTGGAGCTTGACCGTGCACTGATGACAGCAGACCACGTCTTCGATGTCATGACCCTTGGTGGGCTAAGGGGCATGACTCTCAAAGGGTTAATCTTTTCCACCTGTTGTTGACCACAGAGCAAGCTCTCCTGCCAGGTCTCCTACCAGGAGAATGTGGCCCCTGACCTTTGTGGGAGTGGGATGTTGCAGCCAAGGTGCTCCCTAAGAAGCATTGCAATCTGGCACACTCGCTCCAACTGTCTGGTGGCTGAATCCAGTAGCAAAGCAAGATGTGAATAATCAGCAGATTGTGAAAGGTGAGGGTAAAGATGAGGTACAATCTCACAAAAATCTCAGCCAGCTCTCTGTGAGGATTACCGTGAGCTGCATATGCTATATTGCTGGTTTACGTTTTTCCTTACGAAAATGTTAGATTCAACCCAAGCTGAAACAATAAAAATAGTTATTAGAAAAGTCAAGAATATTGATATTGAGACACAATTTCAGCCAAAGCCAAGGAGTTAAAAGCCAAAGTAGTTGCCCTCTTCAGTCAATACAACTATTCTGATTTCCTGGGGACAAGCATGTGTGAATAGCAAAGGCTTATAAACATTCTCACATAGATAGCCTCTGTAAAAATAGAGAATATATTCTGAAGATTCAAGACACCGTCATGAAACCCAAACTCTTTTTCTTCTCTTGTGACTAGTTTGGTATCTGAGCAATTCCAATCTAGGAAAGGAGTTCCTGAGACATCAGAAATATTTTACCTATAGAGCAGCAGATGCAGGATCATCTCTGACATCTGTTAAGTTTTTCTTCTGATGCCCTGGGCTGCTTTGCTACCAAACTACATTGCCTCTTTGACCTTTTCTTTACCTGTGAAGAAACCTTTGTCAAGTTTTCTTGTTGATCACAAGAAAGGTCAGCAGAAAAAAAATCTTTAGAAGTTCTTTCACCAAACTGCTCCCTTAGAGAAAGGGTGGACTAGTACTTAAGGCACAAGCCTAGAACGTCTTCCATGCACTGCTGTGCCACATAAGATGCAAGTGATGTTGATCTAAACCCTCTAACTGCAGCTTCAAAAGTACTTTAGTGTTTTAGTACCTCCTCTGTGGTAGAAGTCTCAGCCTTGAGGCTGAGCAATATGCATATGATTCTGATACGAATGTCAAGACAGTTGGGGAATTAAGGTATATAGCCTCCTGAATTATGAAGTTGTGAAATGCAAGAGAAAGGATGTGCACTCTGGTGTCTGATCAGATACAGGACACTGTCTCAGGGTGAGAGGGGTCCAACTGTTGGAACGTGGCCCTTCAAGGACAGCTGCTTGGAGATAAGAACACATGGAGAAAAGAACAGTACCATCACAGAAAAGTACATATCCCAGACAAGTTGGGTCTGAGCTCACAATATTTAAATCAGATCATACAGTTTTAAGAAACATATATTTGAAGGTGAATACTTTCACTACAGGTCTTTGAATGTTTACTGAAGAAGGTGCTTGAATGTCCATCTGTTGCTTCTCACCATACCGATCAAGTCATGCACTGCAAACCTAGAAGTTCACTTCCTCTGCAGCCTCAAGAAGATACTTGAATTCACTGAGTGCTGTAGCCCAGTCTATATTACCCTTCTGACAGAGGCAAAAAGCAGGCAGAGACAAATATAATTCCTAACCCACAACTTGTTCATCTGCCTATCTTTTCTTCCCTCAGCACTTGCCTTTATGTGTAGGTGGGAAATCCTCAAATTGCTATCGGACAACTCAAGTCACTGGGGGGACCTAGAAAGGTAGATGCAGGTATAAGGCGATGAACCACAGGAGTTTTGTCATTTGCTGCCTGCTTATTCTCCTTATGCCTTACTCTGCTTTCCTATATGCAAAAAATTGCTTCAATACTGGCAGCTTGGCTGCTTGTGCAGGCAGTCTAGGTCTCCCCAGTGGAGTTCTACTAGGGAACTTGTTGGAAGCGAGATCAGGATCAAAGATAGAAAAATAAAGTCATTGAGATTCAAGTGAGGAAATTAACATCATTCAGTTAGTATGTTAATATAGCAACACTTGTTTGTCAAAGGATGCTTTGTTCATAATAGCATTATTTGATTCTTGTTCCTCATCCAACCTTTCAAAGAGGGAATAGACCTATTTCCTTTTGTATTTTGTGAAGTTTTAGTGTCTGAGGCTGACTCAAATTCCAAAGCTGACCAATGAGAAGTGAAATCTTAGAAATAAATCCTCCTTGGAGAATATTAGTTACCTTTTTTTTTTTTCTTTTTTTAACAAAAGAAAATAATCTATGAAAAATTCACTACACATTCCTTTAGGAACCCTCAAGATCTTTTGGACTGCAGACAACACTTTACATTGGTTGACTGCCCTGTAAAACCCAACGGTGTACAAGTAACCATGTTTTCCACATGACTGAGGATTCAAGAGACAGAGGAAGCTTTATTTCTAGCATGCTCTGCCAGATTGGGCTTTTTTTTTTAGGCTGGTGATCGACTGCATCAACCTCTGTGTAAGCAGAGTTGGTGTTAAAGAGGAGATTGGTCACCTGTAAATTATCGGGATCCCTGGAAGACTTCCCGAAAGGCACATGAGGAAATGTTTGGGCCTTATGTGGCTTCTGGATATTCATCACCAGTGGACCATGCAACTGGCTTAAGGCTGCCGTTTACTTAAACCCACTTAAGAACAAACATTGGAGGGTGCATGGGAGAACTAGAGAGAGGGAAGGGCAGAATAGTGTGGAAGAGATTTGCTTCACTTCTCTTAAAGCCTGAATATTTTAAAGGGTATCTATTCTGCAGAGAACAGTGTAGAGTAGAATATCAAAGTGCACTAGTGTATGTGGGGGAAGAAAGTCAGTATTTCCAATGATAAATGTTGTGGGGTTTGCTATGATGGCTGTAATCTAAGAGAAAACATTAAAATGATGGAGGAGCAGAGAAATTTTCTTCCTCTATAGAGGATAAATAGTGTTTTACTATTTAAAGTGTTTTACACTTTAAATATGCTAACATTTTCAACCATTCACATTTAGATTTATGTATTAATATATTTAAGCCTGCGAATCTACATCACAGCTTTCTCACTCATGCTGTAACCATTATAGAAGAAACAACAAGTGGACTGTTGAATGCATTTGCAGAGATTCTCAAACTAGCTTTCATGTGCCTGGGAAGGCAAGTATCAGGTATAGTTGCCAGCTCAAATTTAAAAGCTGTCTAGCTATGCATCTGCAACAGCTCCCAGCCTTATTTGTCTTTTAATATACAAAGATATTCTGCTTCCACATACGAGGTGTTACATAGGAAAATGAATAGCTCTGTGCTTTATCACCTATAAATCACAATTTGAGGGTTGTTTGTGTGGAGACTTTTCTGATAATCTCTGAACCCATAGTTTATTTATACGTACCAAAAACTCTAAAGTTGTTACCCACAAAGATGGATAAGAGCAATTCTAAAACAAGTTTCTGTGACACTTGTTTAAAATCACCATAGCATATGCTGACTAAGGGTTCTCAATACATACTATACATGGATATTTCCATCTCTTGCAAAGGAAGGGCATTTGATTTATGAAAACAGGGCTTTTTTTTCTCCATTATTTGCATAATGTAAATTTCAGGAATGTCTCTGAAATATGGAAGAATGCTTCTATAAATCTCTTTTCAAAAGCCTTTAAAACTTCACATTCAAAGGAGAAAAATATACTGTTATGCCTCATAGAATGAAACATTTATTCAAACAAGTATTTAGAATATTTATTTATAATGGATACTCTCTCACACACACTAAAACCGTATGTCCCAACTCAGGTTTTTGGGAAATGTGTGTTAGCCTGGGATGAGGAAGTGTGAAAACAGTACAACCATGCTAGCAAATACAAGACATGGGTCAGTTGCTAGCTTCACACTCAGGTTTGCAGATAATTAGCAGTTTGGTATGAAAGCATGAGACTTCCCTCTGGAGGTTTCTAGATTATATAGATTTATGACATATGGAGCTCCTCTCAGTCCAATGGCTTTGAAATGTTCTGTGTGCAGAAAATATGCATGTGAGACGACAAAGCAAAGTGTTGAATCAACTTTTCTTTTTTTCATGCTAAAAATCTGGTATAGAAGCAAATACGTATTTTATTGTTTTGTTACTCAGTTTCCAAATTGCATTACAATTTTTTTAAAATGCATTCTGATAATTACCTTTTTTAATAAACCAAACAACTAATTGTAAATGAGGCTAATCTAATCTCATGTCAGCCTTCTGACATATTCTGTTTCTGCATCATTTCATATATTGCAGAGAATAAACAGAATGTAGTGCAAGTAGTGTATCTACTGTACTCTGCGGTCATGTATTTTTATTTCATTTATCTGACAAAAAGACTTTATGCAAGATATTTTATATTTTCTTCTTGTTGATAAGAAGCATTTTATTGTTACTTCTATTGTTATTGTATCATTCAGATGTCACTTGAGGTATATTAAAGAAAGTTACAAAAACTGAAGGCTAGTTCTGAAGCAGTGCTGTAAGTACACCATTTTTATGATCTTCTAGTTCTGAGACCAGCTAGAGAGAGTTTTGTTTCCCACAAACCCAGCTCAGAGACACTTCAAGACTACTGATTTCAGGTATGCCTTCAGGTACGCTGCAGCTTATGGACTACTGGGTTTGTCCTCTCTTTTTTCTTGCCACAAGCAGCCAATATCCACGCAGCGTGACAAGGATACAAGATGAATCTTTCATTTTTTTAACTTGTGTTCTATGTTCTTGCCTCATAGCGTTGGATGAGAATATCATATCAACAATTTCTCATGGATTTTTTTCTTTCCTGAATTGTAAGTTAATCTCATAAAAACAGTGTACCTACACCCTGTCACGTTTGTCCTCAGTTTCATTGATCTTTGTTGGTACAGAGTGTACTTCTAAAAGAAAGACACGTCAAAAGCTGACATAAAAAGGGTGCTTCAAAACACCATGAACAACAAAAACTATAATACATTTTACTGTGGAGAATACCATAATGCAGGCTGTGTTATATATCCAAGAGTTTTACACTGTGAATGTCTGGTGGTACATCTGATGAAATCTGTTACCTATAAAAATCATAAGTAAACTGGTAGAGCTTTTCCTTGCCTAACATAGCAAGTCCTTTGTCTTGCTTGATGTCTCAACATCTACTGTAATGACAAGAAATTACAGAAATAGAGCAAGTTTTTTATTAATAGCAAGAAAGGTTGCAATAATAAACATTAACATAAAGCTGGACGCTGATGTAAAGTGGATTGGTGGATGAGAACTGAGCCCTTGGGTAGTCTCATCTATAGCATGTCATTGGGAGTGGGCAAACATTGCATCGTTGTACTTACGGAATAGGGCATGGGTTCTTGATGTACTTACCAAGCAATAATAAAAATGCTTCTGAAATCCATACAGACAAGTTTTGCAACTGTGTTCAGCTATGCTTGATTATCTTAATCTAAAATCACAGGATAACACTTTCAACATCCCCTGCTTAAATCGTTCCAGCCCCTTGGCTGAGCCACTTCTTAGTGAGTGCTGCTGTGTCGTTTTCCTCACCAGTTGCTCTGTCTAACATTTACCAATGTTTTGCTACCACAGAGAGATATGGACTGTTTTGGCAGAATGACAAGGCTGCAGCAAGACTACTACCAAATCCCATTCCAGTGGAGTGAGATTTTTAAAAACTAAAAATGTAAAATTTCAAGCGAAAAAAATAAAATAGGCATATCTACAGGCATACACTTGGAAAAGATACTTCACTATTTGAATGAGAATTATAACTTGAACATCTCATTCCTTCAGATTCCAAAATGAGGGCCAGACACAAAGCATGGTCTTTATCACCACCAGTGTAACTAGATTTGGTGACATACCTAGTATATTTATTGTTAGTACTATTACCATTACCCAGGCTATGGTTTAATATCTCTCCCAATACTCCAGGTTTTTTTCAATTCATCATCATGACTGGGCTTCGCAAACGAAGATAC
>NW_009709650.1:0-8179 GCF_000703405.1 Apaloderma vittatum
CACGGCACTTGGCCTTGTTAAACCTCATGCATGAATGAAGGACCTGTTGGAGGCAATGGTCTACTGGAGATTGACAGAGAAATCCCAGTGACGGTCGAATCAACTGTGAGCCAGGTAGACCTGCTGTCACACTTTAGGTGGACTGTAATCTTGACGTGAAGATACCCATGTTGGTTTATAAATTGTTTCCTAGCTGGAAGAGCAAAGTCATCTTGTTCTGCCAAGTAGTGTGGAAGCTCTGGTATCTCCCATGCCTCATGTAGACCATGCTGCCCACATCTCACATTCTCTGTAATGCTCACATCTGAGCATCCCTGTTTTCAAGTTGAAAACAGTCCTTGAGACATGGAGAAACAGCTGAATTGCCAGCTTTGGGATCAAAGACGTGAAGGGCACTTGATTTCTGCCTGCTCCCCCTCCCTTTTCTCTTTTCTTATTGATAATAAATGAACCTGCTAATTTGTTATGCCAGTGCAGCTGCCTCCTGCCTTGTGCTTTCAATGAGTCCTTGAGGACTAGCATGATCCTGGTCACTTATTTATAAATGGGGAGATTGTATTAGGTCCTGTAAATGCCTTGTAAGGATTGGGAAAGTGACCGATTTCAGAGGAGCTTCTTGCCCTGGAATATTTTCAGGGGAATATTTCTTGGCTTGGAGGCTGCTTAAGGTGGATTTTCTGAGCTCGATACCAACCGTGGTCTCCAAAAATTATTGTTCTTGTTGAATGTTTTGTTTTCCCGCCCTCAGGTAGCTCTTTACTCTGTTAATGCAGGTATTTTATGTTACATTCTTGTGCAAATCTGAATAAATTATTTCTTTCTAAAGGCAGTCCTTGTGTTTTCCCAATGTACATCTCCCCACTAATGGCCTAAGCTGTGAGTTGAGATTCTTCTTCTTCCTCTTCCTCACTGCATAAATAGATGTTACTCCGCCCTTTCACCATCAGGACCAGCCTGCCCAGTATTTACACCTCTATCTCACTTACGTTTCCTAATTCTATCTTTCCCCTTTTCTAGTCTGACCACTTATCTAGCTGAGAAATACTCTTTTGTTCTTCACCATTTCTTTTTTCTTTGGCATTAAGAGTCTTCTGATTTATCCAGTCTGGATACTGGTGCTTTTGAACTTGGGTGTGCTCACCCAGGGAACAGTAATTTTTACATTGATTTGCCTTTGAGTTTCAGTGTTATATAATAACGGTTCCAGCGAGAAGAAAGATACTGTTCATGGTCTTTTTTTGCTTGATTTGGGGGCAGATTTTTTCATTTGCTTCTAAAGCCTAAAGTAGTGCTTGTAAGGCCAACTCCTTAAATTTCTTGCTGAATTTACCCTTGAGGAGATACTTTTTTGAGCACTTGATGAACTCTTAATTTGATGAATATGGCAGTATTTTTTCAGGACTTTTTTAGTACGTTTAGAGGGTGGCAGAAAGCAGCTTGACCATCCACCCAGCAAATTTATTTAATGCGAGGTGCTCTCGATATTTTACTATTTAACCAAAAAAAATGTTGACCCCCGGAGCAAAAAAAAGTCTAGTTGCTTTGGGACTTAGTTCAAACCATTAATCCTCCCGCTTCCATCCTTTCATGTCTCCAACTGTACATGCTGAGTAGTCTTTGACAGTGAGCTGGACTAGAACTGCTTGTCTCTGGAGGGGAAAGGTTCATTTGATCCTTTCCCACCCGGCAGCAGCTCCTCTTGGAGAGTTTTGCCAGCACGGAACCGGTCCATGGGTTGGAAGAGACTGATGCTCCACGGTATTGCTGCTTGAGGAGGGAAAGTTGGGTAGGAGAAGAGCAGAGGAGAACAGGAACAGAGATGCTTATGCAATCATACTGTGTTTTCTTAGGAAAAGGAGCTGAAAAAATAATGATATTTTTAGCTCTTGCCTAGTGTAAGTAAAGCTGCCTATTTTCCTAAGCAGACTGTATCTTCCCTCAACATTCCTATCAAGGAAGGCTCTTAATCTGAAATGACTGAAGATGAAACCCCAAAGTGGCTTAGTGGAAGTGAGGCAGGCTGAATTGGAAGTTATTTAATTCTGGAAATGCTGTGTTGGTGTGCAGCTGGTTTACCTGCTCAAGTTTTCTGGGAACCTCTTAATAAATAAACAAGGGTGTGCATGAGAGAATAAAAAAATCTCATGCTTTTCTGTGGTAGTTCTCTGCTCCAGAAAGTCCTTCTCTGTTTTTTTCTGGGATCTGGCTGCTTTTTGGGCTGTATTCCAGATGTGTGAGGGGCCTGACCCACCTGGTGCTTCTGTCTTTAGAACAAGCATAGCCTTGAACATAGCATGTGTTTCCCTTGTTTCCTTGACGCTTGTGTAAGGAAGGCTCATCAAACGATGCATGGAAAGCCTTTTCTATTTTATTTTCTGATGCTCAAATGTCTGTCTTGAGGAGTGCCCTTGTTTGTGTGGTGATACTTATGCCTTTAGGTAGGAAAGGAAAAGTCATCTTGTTTGACCGTGGGGAACATGTTTGTCCGTCTCAGCACTGACCAAGTGTTTATATAACTGATCTTTAGCCTGTGATGCTGAGCACTCTGCCCTGGTAAAAATCTGTTGGGTATATTTTTGATTTTCTTTTCACTACCGCAGTGTCACAGAGCTACTTAAGAAAAACGAACTTTCAGCCTCTCCTTTTTCTGAAGGCCTTTTCCTAGAAAGCTCAGTGTTTTACAGGGAAGGGAAATACTGGTGCTGTTGCATCCTGACCTCTGGGCTCCTGTGGGAACTTGGTGCTCAGCTGCTTCAGATGTTCGGATGAGCTGGAAGCAATTCCCACCAAACCCCAGAGCTACGTATTAACGGACCCCTTGGGGTCAAGACCATTTTCTCTGCAGTGCGAGGCTCATAAGCAACCTAAAAATGGGCATTAGTGCTTTGAGGCATGGCAGATGGAGAGCTTTGTGCCAGCATCCCCAGGCCCCCAAGGCCATGGCTTGCTTTGGATGCCTTTGCCTGACCGACATCAATCACTTCCGAGTTGTGAATGAGGAGAGGGAAAGATGTAGAAAGGGGCTGTAAGGATCAGCAGCAATGCTCAGCAATTCCCAATTCTTTACGATTTATCGACTACCCAAATAACTCCCACTTAGCTTTGTGTAGAGCTTGACTGGAGGTGGGGTGGAGGGAAGGACGACTGTCTTGCTGTGAAGGCAGTTTGCTGCAGATGTCATTGTTTCACTTTAATGCTCTTGAATGCTCCAGTTTGCTCATCACTGGTTACGTGATGAGCAGTGGTGCTGCTGGTAACTGGAAGAGCATCACTGATACTGGGGAGGATGCTGGAATGGAGCGGGTTAATGCTCGTTGTATTCAAAGCCCTCAAAAATGATTGAAAGCACTTTGGCTAACAGGATTTGCATCAGTAAATGAGTTTATGAATCCCTCATGACTGGTCCCTTCCATAAGGAAAACAAGATAGTAGCTGATGTAACTGGCAGATGGAGTTTTGGGGGTTTTTTTTTTTTTTGGTTTTTGTTAAAACAGGACTCTCCAGACACGGGTTGGAACTGGCTGTGAATCAACCCTGGGAGTCACCCTGTGGACGGACAAGCGGTTTCTTTCCTGCCTTCACCCTCTCTCCTTTTCCCTTGATGTGTCATTTCTAATGCCAGAGTCGGAATGACCTTGACCAGAATTTTAAGATGCTGTTTGGAAAGTGAGGAGCGTTTGAGAATGTTGCAACCGCGCTTGCCAAGTCAATTGAAGAAAAATTCCCTTCTGAAAGATTTATGCTCCTGCAAACAGAGTAAAATAACTTTGTCCTTATTCATGTCTTTCTAAGGATCAGCTCTGAGATTTTGAAACAATATACACATCAGTAGTCAAGACAATATTTGCCTGGCATTGAGTAACTGTGTCATGGGGCAGTTTAACCTGTCTCTTGTGACGTAGTTGTTTCCTCAGATGCAATTTTCATTCACAGCACGGCGTCTAAGCTGAGCTTCAGGAGGGAAACTCTCACGTCTGTCTCTGTGCATCGGACAGAGACTGATTTATCCAGAACTGGAAAGAATTCTGTAATAACTAGAAGGAGGCCTTAGGAACGTGAAACAAACCTGTACTTTACTGAGCACTTTGAATGTTAGCCCTTCTTCTAAGTGTGCCATGACAGAGATGGAGAAGGGGATGGAGGTTGTGTATAACTCCTTTTTCTGGTATTGTTTCTCTTTCTGCGTTCTTCAAGCGACCAGAAAGTTGTAGTGGAGGTGATGCGATGGAAACAGCCAATTGTGTGAGTCTGCCCTGACAGCTCATGGGAAAGGGGAGGTTACCTTTTCACAGGCTGGAATAGCTGTGGGGAGCAACATGTTAAATTTGGAGTTGCTTTATGAGGAGAGCTCCCAGGATATGCTGGAGCTGCTTGCTTGCAAAACCCTTATCTGCATATCATTCTGGAAGCTGAGGCTCCTGTGGAGGGATGTCACTTGGTGTTTTGTCTAATCTTGGACCCTTCAGGTCACTCAGCTTAGAACCTCAGGAAGGCTCTTCCCCATCTCACCCTGCTCAAAGCAGGGTCAGCACTGAGTTCAGACCAGGTTGCTCAGAGTTTTGTCCAACCTGGTCTTGAAAACCTCCAAGGATGGACCTTGTGCAACCTTTCAGAGATGCTTCTAACACTGAGAGCCTTCCTGAGTCAGAAGTAGCACCTTCAGGTTTGAGAGATGTGGTGCGTGTGTCTGCCACAAACCTTAGGAACTGTTTTCAGAGCTCATGTCACATCTGGCGTTCCCAGGCACGAGGCAGCAACTCCCATCGTTTCTTCATATGGCATGCTTTTGTTTCTGCTCAGAACTCTGGTATTTCCAACCCCTATATTATAAAGATCAGTTCTGTATCCACCTCCTAATCCAGGCTGGCTTTACTCGTTGAACTCTCCTGTGCTTTGTCAGTTAGCTCGTGGCTTTTTAGAGCATTCAACCCCAAAATGAATACCTGGTAAGTCCTTTCCAGTGTCAGGTGCTCTGTCTTGATTGCTTCCAATCAGTCTAGTTGCAATGATAAGGAAATAAAAAATCCCAGAGACAGAAGCTCTCCAAAACCAGGGAGACCGAGTTGACTCTCTCTCCCTTTCACGTCACCAGATCCTGCTGACTATTTGATGACTTTGGCCACAGCATGTTCAGCGTGTTTGTGGTGGGAAAGGAGTTCACTGTGTGATTAGAGTCTTATCAAATTAATTTCTGCCTTCTCGGTGTAGGAATCCAAAAGAGTATCTGGCACCTACAGTGGAGCAGCCAAACGCTAAGGAGCGGTGAATATTTGCTTTGGAAATGGAAGCAGAAATGACATCTGGGAGGGAATAGGTCTTGTGTTGCTGATATGATTGGGAAGGGTATTTTGGTGTGCAGGACAGGAGGCAAGGAGCAGGTTTGCTCCTTCACTAATTTAGCCTCTTTGCTGCTTAAGGATGTTTTGCTTATGTGGTTTTTGCCTTTTTTTTTTCTCCCTTTTTTTTTTTTTGCAGCTGTATGGAAGGAATCAATCCTAGGAAATAAAGAGCTTGTAATCCATTTAACTAGGACTTTCCACCTCTCATTAAGCCAGAGACATTAATGCCTAATTCTCTGGATAGCAGTTGCACGGCAGATGTGCAGAGTATCGATTGTAAAACAAATCTTGCTGGTTCTCCCCCTTTCACTGCTTCAATTAAAGTGTTTGCGATGGGTGTGGAGGCATTTTGCTTATTCTCAGATGAGTGCTATTGGTGTGGCTTGTGCAGTCTGAGGTTTGTTTTGGTTTTTTTTTTTTTTTTGTGTTTTGTTTTTTTCTTTCTGCTCATATGAACCAAATTTTCAGCAGGGCGAGTGTCTTTGGGGAGAGCAGACAAGCCCGGTGCAGCAGTGTGGTGGACAGGCTTCTGCTTCAGCTGCTAACACCCTCCAAGAAAGATTAAAACTGCCCCTTGGAAGGCCAGATAATACAATTCATGTGAGATTACTGCGAGCTCTTCAGGGGTGTGTGGAGGAAAGGGAGGGAGGGAGAAAACCTTGCCTGTAAAGGAAACTGCTTGTCGTGTGTGTATATTAAAACCCAGATCTGCTTCCACTTAATTCCTTAGCAAAAACACATGCTGAGAATGGATAAGGCTTGAGGTAAACTTTTTATTCTGCTGCTTGGTGAAGATGGCAAAGCTCTTGGAGTCTGTGGAGGGGAAAACTGATAGGCGATCTTTTTAATTTCTTAAATACGTTTTAATTCCTTGTCTGCTCAAGCCCCTGCAGAGTTTCTTTTTTTTTTTTTCTTTTTCCTCAGCATCTAGCTGTGCTTTCTAGGTCTTGTCTTCTTCCACCGGTGGCTTTCCCTCTTGTCTCTCCCCTTGGCTGAATTTGTGCTCGGTGGTTTAATCTCTCAGGCCACGCTGGCATCACAGGCCATTCTCTTTCAGATGATCTTCAGGACACAAGTGTTGAACATGAAATCTCTTAGCCAAGACACAGCCTCCCTCCCTCTTCCAACTTTTCCTTCCTGTTTGGTGCTTTCTTGTCTCTTGGTTTTGTGTCTCAGACACCTCTTCTGCCAAGATCAGCAGCTACTCCTTGTATTGTCCAGGTTCTTGTGTTGTCTCAGCCCAGCTTAACTATTGAGTTGGGCACTTTTTCTTAATTTATTTTGTATTTTTTTTTAAACTGCTGAACTGTTGTGTTCTCATGCTGTTCTGAATGTTTCGGGCATGCTGTCCCAAGGCGACTCCACCAGGCATGGTGCCAAGGCAGGGCTTGCCATTGCTCCAAAGTGACGTGTTGCAACGACTTCTTAGTGTGACCCATGTGTCTTCCTCCCTTGCAGAGCCGATGGTCCAAGACCAGACACGTACCGGAGTCACTGTGCCCGTACGTGTCTGGGAAAGTCAGAGGCACTTGTGTGTGTTTAGGATTGTGCCTGGTAAAACCTCTCTGCACCCAGCCTATTTCTGTGGTTGGTGCTGGCTATAACCCAGAAGTTCCTCCCAGCAGTGACATCGACAGTTGGCTGCTGTCACATGGAAACTCCTGACTGCCTCCTGGAGGCTGCCCTCCTTCTCGAACACCCCATCCCCATGAGGTTGGAATTCTGCTTGACTGCAAGAAAACTTCAGCAAAGGGGCTAGGATCTCTCCTGGTTAATCTGGCTGAAGGTTTCAGAACCCTCGTTTTGAAGGAGCACTAGGATGTCCTCATCACAGGTAGGGTTTAACCCGCCAGCGCCTTCTGATGCCCAACTGTGCCGGAGAAGGGGAGACCTTTGAGTACCTGAAGGAGGCCTGCAAGGAAGTCGAGGAAGGACATTTTAAGAAGACATGTAGCAATAGGATGAGGGGCAATGTTTTTAAACTAGAGCAGGGTAGATTAGACATGAGGAAGAAGTTCTTCCTCATGAGGGTGGTGAGACCCTGGCACAGGTTGCCCAGAGAGGAGGGTGACAGCCCCATCCCTGGGAGTTTTTCAGGCCAGGCTGGATGGGGCTCTGGGCAGCCTGATCTAGTGGGGGATGTCCCTGCCCATGGCAGGGGGTTGGAACCAGATGATCTTTAAGGTCCCTTCCAACCCTGACAATTTTATGAAAGGACTCAAGAGCTGTTCCAGGGTGGGATGACCTGAAGTCAGGCAACCTGTGACCACTAGCATCCCCGAAATGCAGCACGTCCCTACTAATATGAAAAAATCAGTGTTAACTGGTATTGCTGGTTTCCCAGCTTGGTGGGAGGAGAGGACCTGGCTCTTCTCGACAGCTTTGACCGTAGCAGATGTTGGGTTCTCGGAGCTGCGGTGAGCCTTTGCCTGGCAAAGTTTTACTACAGAAAGCAGAGGCTGTGTTGGGTTCTTGCTCTGCAAGAAGCTTGGGCAGGTTTTTCTGGTGTCTTGTTCCGCTCCTTCAACCCTTTTAAATCGCCAGGCACCCGGCGTGCCCTTCATTTGCGGAAAACGTTAAGAAGCTGGATTGCAGAGGGCGTTGGTACGTACTGTGCTTATTTATTTAGTGAGATTAAAGTCTAAATTTTTCTTTTGTAATCCCTTTGAAGTGTTTATCTTTTGAAGTCTGAATTTTCATTAACTGGAAGTGTGCAACCCCAAACTACACGCTGCCCTACTTTCAAAGCATTATTTTTAATTTATTTATTTTTTATTTAAGAACGTATACACCAGATCGAGCCCAAGGGGGCTACACATCAGCCAGATCCTGACTATTTG
>NW_009709650.1:8229-8472 GCF_000703405.1 Apaloderma vittatum
GGTTAGGATGTTGTCCCAGGGCTTTGGCATCACCGGAGGATCAGGGAGACAGTGATGAGATAGTGTAAGAGTTTTCTGATAGATCAAGACATGGCCTGTAGAACTCTATTTCAATTTTATTTTATTTTCTAACTTTTTTTAAACTTGTTTTTTCCTCTCTTGTTTCCTGTCACTGGGCCAGCAGCACTTGGCTTTTAGGCCAAGGTTGTTTTACCAGTGTGTCCTTTCCTGCCTCATTTCTCA
>NW_009709651.1:0-55263 GCF_000703405.1 Apaloderma vittatum
CCCAGTCTGTAGCGCTGCAGGGGGTTATTGAATTTCTCCCACCTAGCAATTGAATTTCTCCCACCTAGTAATAAATGTGTAGTTCTGAAATGCTTGTACACCAATGCATGCAATATGAGAAACAAACAGGATGAACTGGAAGCATCGTACCTCACAGACTACAGTCTCATTGGTATCAGTGAGACTTGGTGGAGTGAGTCCCACTACTGGAGTGGGAGGCTAACAGAAGGGAATGGCAGCATAGGTGAGGTGGAGGCGCTGCACTCTACATAAGGGAGAAGTTCGGTTGCACAGCCCTTAAAGCTACTAGTGATGTGGTGGAGAGCCTCTGGGTAAGGAGTAAGGGGATGGAAAACAAAAGATGTTGTAGTGGGTATCTACTACCAATCGCCTAGTCAGGGTGCAAACATAGATGAGTTATTGCACAAATTATCACAGTACCTCCAGTCAGGAGAAATTTCTTGTTTTTATTGGAGTTTTCAAAGTCCCATGTATCAGCTAGGAATATCATACTTGCAGGTCTTGGAAAGTTTGTAGGAGATAGCTTCTTGTCACGAGTACTTAGTGAGCCAACTAGGAAAGATGCTCTCCTAGACTTCCTAAATAGTGAATATTCACAAATGTGAATAGAGAAGGACTTACGGGGAGGTGACGGTAGGTGGCTCTCTTGGCCACAGTGATCATGAAATGGTCGAGTTTAAAATTTGCAGGGTAATGAGAAAAGAAGGACAGTAGAGTTGCTACCCTTGAACTCAGGAGAGTAAAATTCAAGCTATTCAGGGAGCTACTTAGGAGAGTATGCTAGGAATCTGCGTAAGAGTCCATAAGTGTTTGAGCATAAAAAAGAAATTGTATGATCTCTGGAAGCAAAGCCAGGCTTTGGGGGAAGAGTACAGAGCTGCGGTTCATATATGCAGGAAAAGGACACAAAAGGCCAAAGCTCCATTTTAGTTGAAACTGGCCAGTGTTGTGTCAGATAACAATAAGGGCTTTTTAAAGCATGTTGACAAGCAAGAAGATGTCCAAAGAAACTATTGGTCTGATACTTGTTGAAGACTGTCATCTAACTAATAAAGATAGATTAATAGGAAAAAAAACAAAGAAATTCAGTGTATTTTTTTCTCAGTCTTTAATAATAATGATAGACGTTGGGCTGGCAGGTCCTCTGAGTGGGAGGACCACAAATATGGGAACAGTGACTTTCTATTTGGACACTAAATTTGTAAAGGACCAGCTTTATCAGCTAAATGTTCACACGCCCATGGGAACTAATGGGATTAATCTCAGAGTACTGGAGATGCTCATGGATGCTATGGCAGGACCACTCTCAATGATCTTCCAAAGCTAGTTGAAGGGGTTGGAAGGAATGTCCTATTTGGAACAGTTAAATGATTTTGGGCTTGTCTCTGACAGTCCTCAACTAAACCATATCCTTAAGCATTGTCTACACAACTTTTAAACACCTCCAGGGATGGTGACTCCACTGCTGCCCTGGGCAACACATTTCAATGCCTGATAACCCCTTCAGCAAAGAAATTCTTCCTAATATCCAATCTAAACTTCTCTTGACACAACTTCAGGCTATTTCCTCTCATCTTTTTGCTTATTACTTTGTTGAACAGACCAATTCCCACCTCTCTATGACCCCCTTTCAGGTAGTTGCAAAGAGCGATAAGGTCTCCTCCCTCAGTCTCCTTTTCTTCAGGCTGAACAATACCAGTTCCTTTAGATGTTCCTTATAAGACTTGTTCTCAAGACTCTTCAACATATTTGTTGCCCTTCTCTAGACATGCTCTAGTGCCTCAATATCCTTCCTCTAGTGAGAAGCCCAAAGCTGAACATAGTACTCAAGATGTGGCCTCACTGGTGCCAAGTACAGGAAGACAATCACTTCCCTGGTCCTACTGGTCACATTATTCCCCATATAGGCCAGGATGCTGTTGGCCTTCTTGGCCACCTGGGCACACTACTGGCTCATTTTCAGTTGGCTGTCAGCCAACACCCCCAGGTCCCTCTCTGCTGAGCAGTTTTCCAGTCACTACCCCCCCAAGCCTCTACCACTGCACAGGGCTGTTGTGGCCAAAGTGTAGAAACCAGTATTTGGCCTTATCAAAACTCATACAATTGATCTGGGAAAATCAATCTAGTCTGTCTCGATCCCTCTGCAGAGCTATCCCCGTTCTCAAGCAGACAACGCTTCCACCCAGCTTGGTGTCATCTGTGAACTTCCTCTCTACAGCTTCCTGAGGAGAGGCAGCGGAGAGGGAAGTGCTGGGTTCTTCTCCATGAGATCCAGTGACAGGACATGTGAGAATGGTTCAAAGCCGTGTCAGGGGAGTTTTAGACTGAATATTAGGAAGTATTTTTTTACCAAGAGTTTGGTCAAACACTGGAACAGGCTTCCTAGAGAGGTGGTCAATGCCTCAAGACTGTCAATGTTTAAGATGCACTTGGACAGTGCCCTGAACAACATGCTTTAACTTGGTCAGCACTGAAATGGTCAGGTAGTTGGAGTAGATGATAGTTATAGGCTCCTTCCAACTGAAAGATAATATTCTATTTTTTAACATTGCTCATTTATTTTGACGTATTTTTACAAGAACTACCCATACATCATCTTCAGTCAAAGGACAGCACCTTGAGTAATATGATTACATAGTAAAGAGCATAAACTAGATTCTCAGATCTTTTCCCTCAGCAGGTGAAAAAGTCATCAAGAAACATTTGATAAATTTAATGCAGATGTCTTTCCAGCACGGATCCCAACCCCTGAAGCCTGGGGAGAGCTTTAATTTGAGTTAGCTCACAAGAGTCCTTAAGGGAACTATTGTCTGATGGGTATAATTAGAAAAAACTTCCTTACTTTCATAGCTTCTCTATGTTATCTCCATTTCTCTGGGCTGAATATAATTTCCCACACTTTTTCCTGAGCAATGAGTCAGACTATAGCAACAGATTTTCTTGTATAGTCCTCTGATTTTGCAGCACTAAATATAGATTTGAGCCTTACTCAGCAGCTGCCTCTTGGTAATTCTCTGGATTGAGCCTAATGGGGTCTAGGAGTTATGTCTAAATACTCAGCTCTCAGCAGCAGCAGAAACAGAGGGAACCTTACAACATGCCACACACTGGTATGTCAAGTAACGAATGTTATAGAAAAGTAGTTTTAATATTCATACTCACCAAGATTAGCTGCAGTCTCTCAGACTACCTTAGGGCAACAGCTTTTTCTATAAGAAGCACTGTAATTGTGTTTACTTTTATTGTTCCTAGCAATGATAATTTTCTATGGATTTCTATGGTTTCAGGGGACACTTGTGGATTCTATACCATTAACTGCCTCTTAAATAGCTTTTATTTCTTTTTTTTTTTTGCATATGCAATAAATCTTTTGAGTTTCTATGACATTTATTTGAAGTCAGTACAGATTCTTGTCATCTGTTGAAACTCAAGATCTTTAAATGACTTTTTCATGGCTTTTAAAATTGTTTTATACAGGTGCATGCATAAATATATGCATTACATACATATATATTTTTATATATGAGAATATTTCAGGAATAACCACCTCAGATTTTCAAAAAGAAAGGCATATCTGAATTGAATCTGCTTACAAAATGCAGCCTTGACTGTACATAGCAATAACTATTCACTTTCTGCCAAATCTGATCCTGACCAGTATCCCATTCTGACAATCTTATCGTCTGACAGCACATGCTCTTGTTTTTTTCTTCCTTTAAATGTCAGACAGGCAGATACATACAAACTTTCTTATAATAAAAGCAGATACAACATCTTGGCTGCTAGCTTTATCACAAATGTATTTCTAAAGTGTCATTCCTTTAAGGATACTCAAGTATTTAGAAAATAGAATATATGGAAGTTTTAGTTCATTAATTATTCAGGCTTTAAGTCAAATTAAAATTTAGAAAGGATCTGGATTGGAAGGATGTTGCTGCTAATTTCTCCCAACTCTGTACTCTAGAAAACCTTGTCAAAAGAATTCTAAATGATAAACCATTGTAAAACACCATGTATACTGACCAAGATATACACTGGAACAGAAAAATCAGACTAAGGACAGACTGAGGTGATTCCCTTAATTTCCTAGGAAACATGTTGATGAGAAACTAATGGGGAAGAAATTACAACTTTCCCTATAAAAGCATTTTAGAAAAGCAGAATGTTCTTAATAATCCTTGAAAACCATTAGCTGTCTATGTAATTCTGTACATATTCACTATTTAGTTTTGTTTATTTTTAAAAAGTCTTATTTCAGTTTAGTGGGACCAGCATTGCCTTTAAGACACAAATATTGGGCATTATTTAAAATGGATGTGCCTTTAAGCACTTGCCAGTGGATAATGACACTGCATGTTACTGTAACAACAAAATATACCACATATACCAAAAGACACCATATATACCAAAAGACACCACATATAGCAAAAGTTTCTTATCAGAAGAAAAATTCCGCATTGTCAGTAACTCACCATCTGCTGCACTGTACAGATTCTTACGTGCAATATCCTTTTCCTTAACTACAATAGAGAATCACACTACTTGTGTCAGGAGTAATGAAATACAGTTAAGAAACAGAAGAGAAACACTTGTCCTTAGGTAGATAAAAGAGTTTGATACTGAAGGAACCACACAACAAAGAGAAAGTTGCTCTCAGGTATTTGTTTTGTCTCCAAAATATATGCATTTATCTATTTATGCAGATGTCATGCCCTACAGAAATATTTAAGTTTATCCTCATAAACATCTCCTGAGATACACCCAATGCTACAGCAGTTCTTCTTCAACCTAATTAACATTTACTGATTATTATTTGAGAGACAGAAGTTTAGTCATTACCTGAAGCTGCTCTTCCAGTGCAGCAGTGGCTCTGTCTCCACTGTTTTCATCCACCACCACTACCATGTGGGTTAGAGAATTCACCTTGACTTGCTCCTGTTCCAAATCTTCTTGAAACATCTATAATTAAAAGATAACTATTAGAAAATGCATTCCCAATTAAGAAAATGCTGTATGTTTGGAGTCTCACTGACTAACTTGCATAACCAACCAACTATGAGCACCTTATGATCCTGTGTTTGTCATTAATAAGTAATTGTGGGAATACAGCAGAAGACTGGCAAGGAGGGCTGTAGGTACATGGAAGCAACTTGGAGCCAGCATATTGGAAAACACACACATCACACTAGATTACTGCTCAGCCTGGTATGCTCGACCAGCAGCACACTTGCACTTAGATAACATAGGCCTAGGATAGACATGGGGGCATCTCTCGCACCCCTGCCCTGCTGTGGGAAGGAACAGAGCAAAGTTGTCCCGTGAGTCCTGCTCAGGCAGATCAGCAGGTTAAGCTGAACAAAGCAGTGGGTTAAACACCACGCAAATACTAGCAAGGAGAGGTCTCCTTGGGCCTGTGCTGCTTTTTATTGTGCTGCTTACAGGATCGCTGCTTGTGCACCTCTGCCTGGGTGCTGCTTCAGAGATTCTCCAGATTCTCAGGTAATGAGAATAAATTTACTCTTCGCATTTCAGACGTGGTTTGTGGTTGTTCCTGTGTCCTGTCTGTTTTGGCCCATACAGTACCTTAAATTTATTCTGTTACCTTAGCATGTGCATGCTAACATAAGTATATTGGGCATTCCTTTCACAAAAATAGCTTAGTGCTACTCATAAGTCATAATCCTTGACAGAATATTTCAGACTGAAAATTGGGCTTGAGAAAGCACTTGTTGAGTTGATGTCATTGAGTTATACCAGTATAGCTTATGTACATATCAGTAGCCTACAAAATTTAAATAGCTACTAGATTAGATTGGTACTTAATACTATCATATTAAAATAATTTCATTTTGTGAAAGTTACAAAAATACTGAAAATGACATAGTTTTGCATTAAACAACTGCATACTATCTTTAGCTTAAAACTCCTATCACATTAATAGTACAGGACGAAACTGTTCAGATGGGTCAAGATTAGCAAACACATGCAGCACCCTTGCTTCACTTACAGTAGAAATTAGAAAACAAAGTAAGAGACACTTTATGATTGTGGAATGTCTGAGGAAAAACTTTCCTGCTCTTTTAGCTTTAGTGCCCAGCTGCAGCTGCAAACTGTAATAAAATTGAGGACAATAATTTGCTGAGAAATAATAAACTGCTAAAAGTGAAGAAACTTCTCTCAAATCGGCACAGATGGCTTTTTGAACCATTCTTAACCTCGTCAAATTTCTACAACTCTTCAAATCTCTCTGATCCTCCCACAGATTTCCAGGCCTCATGTAACAGATCTAATCAATCATCTCTTCCTCCTCAGCGTGCACAGAGAAGTGCAATGGGAAGTCTAGACATATTCACTGTGCACTTAACCTACATCACAAAAAATAAGAAATCTGAAGTACTGTAAGAGCTTAGGGACACACCTTTGGTGGGTTTTAGTGTCTCCTCTGAGCTTTTTTTTCCCCCCCGACTCTTTGTTAGCAAAAACCAGCCCAGCTCCTGTGAGGCTGTGAGGGAGCTGATCAGTAAGACCTATTTGCTCCTTCCTTTGCTGAGATGCAGCAAGAGGAGAGGTGACAATGATGGAAAGAGGAGGAGCTAAAGAAGTGCTGGTACTGAAATTTCAAGTCACGGAGAAGGCAATATTAAATTCATCATTTTTCTTACCTATCTCCAGCTTTATATTAGCATATTAACAACCAAGGGTAAATTTTTAATTCCCAATAGTTAACCACTGTTTTACAATACCAGGTCTCAATCAAAATTTGAAAGCATCCTTCAATTCACTCCACTGAAAAAAACCCTAAGGTATCCAGGACCACATCCTCCCTGACACACTTTTTAGGCATCTGTAACTAACTTCTAACCAATGGAAGAATGTGGAAAACCGAAGTGCTGGATTCTATCCTCAATATTTCAGCAGAATGTATTCTAGTGATTAGTATATAGGGAGTATGATAGTCACAGTCTGAAAAATAACATGGATAACCATATATGTCTTGTCATAACGAAAGCCTTGACTGTGTCACAGACTGTTGAATTTCACCATATCAATTTTTCTGCTGCTTTTTCAAACAGCACATATTCACTCACATATGATGAACAAGCCCTTGCTGAAGATTAGGTCATGCATTTTAAACCTCTTTGGTTTAAACCTCTTTGGTAAAACATTTTACTTTTATTTGAAAATTAAGAAATAAAATATTATGTGACTATAGGCAATAGGAAAGGAATTTACATACTACTTTGTTTTTAAGGCAAAAATTCCTTACCCTAACACATTTCAATATTTTAACACCTTGATTGGCATAGCCTTTGAACTAATGTATTTATATGAATCCTCCATTTTTCTGACTTTCATGCCTGTGATTACAATTTACTTCAGAGAGCTAGACTGTAAAGCAGTTCATGGACTGTAAAGTACACCAAATGGTTAGAGCAATCCCTGGAACTCAGACTTCTCAAGACTTTATGACCTAACACTTGATCAAGGAAGAGGAGGCAGAGCACTCATGGATCAGACTGTATACAACACAGCTTGCTTCCCCTAGGCTCAATCCTCTTTTCAGCCACAGGACAGTAAACACATTGCTCTGTAAGCCTACAGCTGGGGAGAAGGTGACTTTTGTTTCCTGATTAGCGGGCGTCTGTGAGATATAATGTGGAAATAGATGTTGATACATGGAGCTAACAGCAGAAACTTTTAAAACTCCTTTAATTCCCACCTGTCAGATAACTTCGGTGACTTCAACATCATCTACTCCAAAGTGAATAAAAATACCTAACTAGGGTGTCCAAGCACCCAAAGACAAATCCATCCTTGATATGTGAATACTTAAGAAGTGTCTCATAGGGGGCCGGTTAGCTCAGTCAGTTGAGCATAGCGCTGACAATGCTAAGGTCGAGGGTTCCATTCCCACTTAGTCCCCTATTTAGTTGCCTGATCTGGTCCACAGGTGGCGTCCCGGGAGACTGGATTAAAATTATCTCTAAGGTCCCTTCCAGCTTAGGCCATTCTTGTGATTTTATCCTTGCAATTAATTTGAAGTACTTAAAAATCCTAACTGACATTTTCAGAAAAAATACAAAATACCTAAACAGCTTAGACTTTTTAGAAAGCTAATGAAACTATAAAATCTACTAACTATAACTTGCATAATAACAGTAATAATACTGAATAATAAAATTCGATAAATTAAAATCACAATTTTGCTTAATTATAAAATTTGGCTCAGACAGCTCAATAGTCCTCATATTTTTATTGCAAAGCGGTTTTTTTCCTTTATAAAATTATAAAGAAGGGATACTTGTAGCAGCAGACAAAATATTGCTGCACAGACCAATAGTGCTTTACTGAAAGGTTTGGCTATTACTCCAAAATATATTGTCTATGCCAGAGTTCTTACCAGAACTGTGTATCTTGTTATTGACATAAAATCTTCCTGAGTTCACCTCTATTTCAGTCCACTCAGAAAAATTTCTGTACTTTCAAGATATTAAACTCTTATACTACTAAACTAAGTAGCACGCTAGAAAGAATATTTTGTGCTTTCTCTGGTGTTAGCAATGGATGCCATTCCCAGCACGCATTACCGAAAGATTGTTGTTGTGTTGGGTATTTTTTATGTTATAGGACCCCACAGAGAAACTGAAGTGTTCGTCACAAGAACTCATGACTAATACTTTGAGATATCATTCAGAAAAAGTAGAATAAAAGAAATCAAACACATGGAAGTTACAAATCAAGGGGCAATAAATAACACAAAATAAATAGAGTGAAAAGCAGTTACTAATGAATCAATAAAGCAGGAAAGTCAAAGTGAAAAAAAGTAGAGGAGAGGAAGACAGGATGACAACAAATCAGTCTATTTAATTTGAAATAATCATTGTCTTTTACATCTTCTAATTTCTCATTACTTCCATACATATACATATGTATAGGAAAAAAATATGTGGGATGTTGGTTTTTGAGTTTTTAATAATGAAGCAATATGTACTATTAAATCAAATGTGCTATTAAAATTCCATTGTTTAACCCTTGTTAAAGAAGGTAGTTTTGCTGCATTAAACATGCAATAAAATTATCTGAAAGTTTGATGCAATACTTGAAAGAATGTTAAACATATTGTTCTTTGACTTATGGTTAAGACAAGCTATTCATGAGTAGAATTTTAATTGAAGTTAAAACCCAAAGACTTTCTTTACACCTTGTTAGCTAAATCGTCTGTTGTGCAGAAAATAGATTTGAACAATAATACACATAAATAAAACACTCCAAGAATGAAGAACTAGTATGTGGGAGAGAGATATTTCTGCTTGTCTTAACTCAAAATATTCAAATACACGCTAAATACCTTTTTTCTTTTTATTAAAACGAAACAATATAAGGAAATTTCATAAATAAAAACACCACACATTATGTTAGTATACAAATACAAAATGCATAGAAACAGGAACCAAGTTATCCAAGTCTTAGTACTCCTCTAGTCAAAATCATTAAGGTTTCTTTCTCTAATTACCATATCATAGTCACATGATGTCTTTTTTTAGAAAAGAAAATTTCATGTCAGAATGTATGATTTGCCAGCAAATCCACATACTGAAATGCATCATTTCCTCATAGGACAAGCACAGAGAGTGCAAATACTAGCAGTGGTTGTAGAATTTTTACTATTCTTCAGAAGCACTCCTTAATCTAAATGCGGAAAAATCATCTTTAACACAGAAGTGGATCACACAGTCCTTTGCAGCTTTTGACCTCTTTTTAAGAAAATTAAAAAAAGCTTTTTTTCAGCTTGAATTGTTTTTCAGGATGATCTGCCATCTAGAATGTGGACTAGCATTGACAGAGGCATCAGAAAACACAACTATTAAAAAATCTGATATATTCTTATTGTACTGTGTAAAGAAAGGAAGTTACAGTTGCCTCACATATTCTAGTATAATGTTTGTACTTTCAAAGGAAGGTTTTCTCAATATCAGGATAAAAGAGCTGTGATAAAATAACTCAACAAAAAACTTGTTAATTCTACGAATCAATCAATGTTCAACCAACATTCTGTATTACTTTGCTATGGACTAATGGCAAGAGTAGAGCTTTTAAAAAGGCAAGAGTAGAGCTTATAAAATGGTAAAACCTCAAGGTATTGTCGAACTGGACTGTTTCAAATAACTGATATAGAAACATTAACAGGTTATCACAGTAAATTCCTATGACCTCACAAATCATCTCTGTTTTCTGTACTTTTCCATGTCTCCCTAACGTCATCATCATGTGTCATGGGTACGTATATAAGTATAATTGAAAATGTAAATTAACATGAAGCCAGACAATTTAATCCAGTAAATGAATAAAAGCTATTACACAAATTACATGATCTCTCTCTTTAAGTCTTAATTCTTCCAATTAAAGAATTGCCTTTGTGAAATGTGGAAAAATGTTGGTCAAATTCCGTCTCCCACTCCATTTATTAGTTTACTGTTTTTCATTAACTAAATACATTATTAAAAAGCATTTCCTACATTTAGAAATGAGAGTCTGTTATATAGTGTTGTTCCAAGAAGTCCAAACAAGATTGTGCGGTCTAATTATGAGTACTGCATCATTGTTACTACAGTATACAAGGAAAAAAAAATAGAAAAACACAAAAGGAAGAAAACACAGCTATTAAAAATTCTGATCTATTGTTATTGTACTGTTTAATGAAAGGATGTTACAGTTGCCTCACATATTCTAGTATAATGTTTATATTTAAAGAGGAAGGGTTTTTCTGATATCAGGATAAAAGAGCTGTGATAAAATAACTCTGCAAAAACTTGTTAATTCTACGAAACAATCAATATTCAACCAACATTCCATATTACTTTGCTATGGACTAATGGCAAGAGTAGAGCTTTTAAAATGGCAAAACCTCAATTTGTTTTTTATGCCTTTGGAAGCATACCATAGCATACCTTATGCTCTTCTACTTGACGCTTTAGGTCCTCTAGATCCGGACCTAAGGGCTCCGAATCGATTTTCTTTGTCCTCTCCTCTGTTTTTGTCAGCCAGTCAGCTAGCTGGGCTAGCTGCTGATTCTGTAGATCCATTAGGACTTTATGCAAACTGTAAAACAAATAAATAATAATTTCCATTTATACATGAAAGAAAATAACAGGCAGAAATACCTGTCCTGTACAGTCTTAACTGACTTTCATGAGGCCACATCACAACCCAGAATGAAAAAAATATACTTTCATACAGGTAACTGAAAATTTGTTGAAACAATTTTGAATTAAGCAAACTTTTATGGAAATTTTTTTTTAGAACCTGAGTAATGAATATAATATATAGTCTGTTAAAATTTTGGCCTCCACTTGTATTTCTAGTAGAGGTATTTGTAATTTCAAAATTTCTACTGTCTTGTTTCTTAAAGCTTGTATTGTCTATCAGAAGTATTTTAAAAAGTGCTCAGTGCAGTACTTACCAGGCTCCCTCAAACATAGGATATTAAACAAAAGAAAAGAAATTATTAAATTTGCAGTTATTCAATGGAGAACGCTCTGGAGAGTTAAACTAGAGATACTTCAGATTTGTTTAAACCAAATATTTTGACAACTCAAAAATTACCTGTCCAGAAATCCATTATGAATCCTTCACTTACACTTGCCATCCTTAGAAACTCTCCAAACTTTCCCAAATGAAATCTCCATATTATTGAACATATTTTCAAAATAATATGTTAATTATTGCTGAGAGATGGAATTAAACGTAGTTATTTGTACCATCCATCTCTCACATTACATATCATTTTTAATTTTACTTAGATTTGACAGACCAAAGTTGGTGTCCTTAGTCCTGAGCTTAGTGAAACCATTTTTTGTTATAGTGTGTTACTTAGATCTCAAGCAGAGCTCTCACAGCAACAAGCTAGTTAACCACTTTTAGAACTCCGTTTGGAGATTTGAAAATCTGAGTTGAACTTTCAGTCTGGAGAAAGCTGCCATGTAAGAAAGAAGGCAGAGTCCTACTCTCTTCTTAGTTGGCAGAAATATTTCAGTTGACTTCTTGAAAATATAGCCCGAAAGAAAATAGAAAGCTGTTGTAAGTTTTGTCTCTCTGAGACCAACAGCACTGAGAACTGCCCAACTTCACACTGGCAATTTCCCCCCCAGGATGCTTCAAACTAACAAAATTTTCTGCCTCTCTATTCTGCTCTTGTGACACCCCACCTAGAGTACTGCATTCAGCTCTGGAGCCCCCAGCACAGGAAGGACATGGATCTGTTGGAGAGTTCCAGAGGAGGGCCATGAAGATGATCATAAGGCTGGAGCATCTAGCCTACGAGGATAGGCTGAGAGAGTTGAGGATGTTCAGCCTGGAGAAAAGAAGGCTGCAGTGAGATCTTATAGCAGCCTTACAGCACCGGAAGCGACCTACAGGAAAGCTAGGGAGTGTAGTGATAGGACAAAGGGCGATGGTTTTAAATTACAGCAGCGTAGATTTAGATTAGACATTACGAAGAAGTTCTTTACTACGAGGGTGGTGACACACTGGAACAGGTTGCCCAGGGAAGATGTAGAAGTGTTCAAGTCTCTGGAAGTGTCCAAAGCCAGGCTGGATGGGGCTTCGAGCAACCTGGTCTAGTGGGAGGGTTCCCTGCCCATAGCAGGTGGCTTGGAACTAGATGATCTTTAAGATCCCTTCCAAACCATTCTGTGATATGTTCATTTTTTGCTATAGCACCTGCAGAACTGTAGACTGGCTGAAGTACAATGTGAGCACACTGCTTCAGAAAAGTACAAGAAGTACAAGCCGTACTCTCCATGACCAGCTAGGCTACTTAAGAAATGTTCGCACAAACCCAAACTCATAGCTTTATGTCACAATTTGAAATGACAAGGTGGCTTGCTCAAGTAAAGCAAGTACTTTTCAGGTTTGTCCAAATAATTTTGATTTTCCCAAGACAGATTGAACAAACTAATTTTGAAAATCCGTGTCTAACTATGTCCAACGTAAGCATCATTCTGTATTTTCCCAGACATACCTAACAGGTTTCAAACTAATTACCACAAAAGATTTGTACTTTTATTTATATTTATTTTACTTTTAATTACTTTTAGGTACACATTTAAATTCTTCTGAATTACCAGCATTTAATACCTCTCAATATGATGAAGATGTAATATATGAAACCCTGTATCTCACTTGTAACCTCTTCATATTTGAAGGTATATGACTGAAACTTCAGCATCTCTATTGTTAGTTATTTTATTTACTATTCTTTTTAATTTTTTAAATTTAATTGTTTTGAATCTTCTTAAAATAAGCCATATATATAGCCTCTGATAAAATATTTATTTAATTTCTATTTGTTATTTATATAGTTAAAATAAATATTGTATACACAGTATTAACTCACATTGTAGAAAGAAATTGCTGTTTCCAGTGCTATTTGATATTTGCTTGTTATGTGTCTCAGCTAACTCATACTCCATTCTTAGATGCTATTCCTCATCTTATATCCAATCCTTGGGATCATCTATACATTTAGGGATGCAAAATACTCTGAGTCCTATGTATGTCCTAACTGCCGCATTTTACACTCAAGGGCAGAGTCGTCATTCAGTAGAACCTTGACTGGCCGGACAGACAGGCCTAGAGGAACTTTATGTCATAAGTTCCACTCTTAGGAAAGAAGAATCCCTGGAATGACACAGGCTGGGGACTGTCTGGCCAACGGAATTCCAGCACTAAATCTAACTGAACTTTTACTCCATTATGTTCTTTCCACCCCTGAAGTGGTCTTTGCTTTAAAAAGGAGAGGACATTAGATGGTAGACCTTCTAAACCTTAACTTTATCACGTTTATGCAAATAATAAATTTAGTATTGATAAATCTTTGTTAAAGTAGAATCTTTTTTTTTAAATCAAACAGAAGTTTAATCAGATAACACAAACACATAGACTTAAAAAACCTCAAAAGTAACAAGCAACAAGAAGGAATGAGCTATTTTCAAACAAGGGTGCAAAATGGAATTCTTGAAAAATTTGAATATTTTAATGATAAAATCTTGGATGTCACAAAAAAAAAAGACAACCTGAAAACAACCAAAACTATTTGTACTTTTTTTTTTTTCCTCAGGGCAGCCAACAACACTAATCATTTATCTCAGGATTATCATTTGCATGTGGGTAGATGAAAAAAGAATAAAAATGGCTGAAGTCTTCTGAAACAAAAATAATCAAGTTTTAGTAGTAACCATAGGAAGATGAGTTAAATCAGAGTCTCTTGACAGGAGTGGTAATGACGAGAAAATGTGAAAAGCAGTCTCTGATACAAAGCAAGAGTGCAAGCCATTGTCCTGAGTAGTACGTGAACACAAGGCACATCTTCCAATGCAGAGCAGCAAATAGAGGAAAAGGGAGAAACTGCAGGCAAACATCAAGATGAGACAACTTTTTGGAAATAAAGACTTGCAAATAAAGTTTAAAAAATTAGAAGTTTGTTTTAAAATAAGCTTTTAGTTACACCTGTTTTTTGAGTAGTACCTCACTAGTCCCAAACGGCACTGTTACACTTGGAGCTCTGTGAAGCGACATTACTTTCTATAAACAGGAATAATTTTTAAAGACTCCAGTTCACAGCTGTTAAAGTAAATGAACAAAGAAAACACATCACAGGAACAACTATAAGCAGGAACCAAATCTTCAGTATAACTTGAGACACTGAAGAAAAATAAAAAAATGGTTCCAAGAAGTGAGAAGGGCTCCATTAAATAAAATTTCTAAATATTAGATATCAAACAGTAAAATTTTTCAGTATCATGGACCTTTGTGACGTAGTATGATTTGAATTTTTTTTTTGCACTGGAAATCATGTGTTAATTAGTGATCAAAATGACCAGAAAAGACATGTAGTGTGTTTTCCACTCTCTGTGCAGATAGAGTTCAGGAATCTGATACCCTGCTTTATTATAAGCCATGGTTCAAAAGGGATTAGCTATCTCAGCTCTAACTCAGCCCTTCTTCACTTCCAAGTGTGTATTTTTTGTCTTGATGTTCTAAACCAAGTTATTATAAATATTAAAAATAAAGTTTCATACAACACTAGAGATGTCATTTTAGCAATAAATGAAAAAATTGTATAGAAAACCTGCTGGAGTAAAGAGAATTTGATTTAAGGAAAACAAGATACAATTAAATAGATACTTATTATATTGAATATTGACATAATTTTGAAGCAAGGAACATAAACCTGAAAATTAAATAATCACAGAAACTTTAAAAACAGCTTATCCTTAAGCTAAATAAAGTGTTTTGTTTCTTCCCATTCTCCAGGTACTTTCCCGTTTTCAAATTACTTCTATAACATCTGATAGCAGTTTTAGTACTTATTTATATACCTCAGGAGATTATAATAATCTTTGTTTATGTTACAGCTCTCATGAGTTTCAAATACAAAACACTTTTTCATTGAATTAAATGTGTTTTAATAGTTGTGGAATTCTCCATAAAGTGGAAAATTGCATTAGATTTTTCTCTCTAGTGGTATATTTATCATTATGAGATGTTTTACTACAGAGAATCCTATTTGGAGAAGGGCAGGAAGAAGAAATGAAGGAATAGGCTGTTTGCCTTCAGCATGCTAAAGTATTGCTTGCTGCAAGAGTCAGATGCTTTTAATACATAGTGAATACATGGGAAATCCAATTTGGGTTGCTTTTACACAAAGACATTGCTGTGTTCCAAACTTCTTCTGACATTCTGGCCTCCTAAATCACTTTTCATAAGACTCTTTCACTTTTATAGAATCCTTTATCAGTATATCTTTCTCCTCTCTTTGTTGATGATTGCTTGCTTTTGTTTCCCCTGTGCTGTGAAGTGTGCTACCTTTTGTTACATCTCTTATTACCATCACAACAGAGGACAGACAACTTTGCTGTTCTCACTTTTTCAAAAAAAAACATTTGTGTTTGGACAAATGTCACTGTTGCCTTAAAGACTTGACCACAGCAACGTGCTTAGAAGATTATGTTCCCCAGGGATCAGTACTGGATCAGTTTTGTTCAATATCTTCATCAATGACCTGGACGAGGGGATAGAGTGCACCCTCAGCAAGTTCGCTGATGATACAAAACTGGGAGGGGTGGCTGACACACAGGAAGGCTGTGCTGCCATCCAACGAGATTTGGACAGGCTGGAGGGCTGGGAGAAGGGGAACCTCATGAAGTTCAATAAGGGCAAGTGGAGAGTCCTGCATCTGGGGAGGAATAACACCAGGCACCAGCAGAGATTAGGGGATGTCCTTGAAAGCAGCCCCAGGAAGAAAGACCTTGGAGTCCCAGTGGACAGTAAGCTGTCCATGGGACAGCAATGGGCCCTTGTGGCCAAGAGGGCCAATGGGATCCTGGCGTGCATTAAGAAAAGTGTGTCCAACAGATCTAGGGAAGTTCTCCTTCCCCTTACTCTGCCCTGGTGAGACCACACCTGGAATACTGTGTCCAGTTTTGGGCTCCTCAATTCAAGAGAGACAGGGACCTACTGGATAGAGTCCAATGGAGAGCTATGAGGATGATCAAGGGACTTCAACATCTCTCCTGTGAAGAGAGACTGAGAGAACTGGGGCTGTTTAGTCAGAAGGAAGATGGCTGAGAGGGGACCTTTTTAATGTATACAAATATCTGAGGGGTGGGTGTCGAGAGGAAGGAGACAATCTCTTCTCAGTGGTGTCCAGTAATAGAACAAGAAATAATGGTTTAAGTTAGAACATAGGAAGTTCCATCTCAACATGAGGAGAAATCTCTTTACTGTGAGGGTGACAGAGCACTGCCACAGGCTGCCCAGAGAGTTTGTGGAGTCTCCTTCTCTGGAGACTTTCAAAACCTGCCTGGATGTGCTCGTTCCTGTGTGTCCTGCCCTAGGGGATCCCGCTCTAGCAGGCGGGTTGGACTAGTTGATCTCTAGAGGTCCCTTCCAACCCCTGACATTCTGTGATTCTATGATTCAGAAGATAGAATCTAAGATTTTACATTTCAGTTACATTACATTGTGATATGAAAGCTGTTTATAATCCTCCAGCTGGTGTTTAAAATACATGGGGTTTGACACAATAGGTCAAAATTAGCCATACATAAATACATTGCTCCTGAGAGGTTTTCTCTTGCCCTAACACAAACTTCATAACATTTATCAGAGAAATTTTGGTATTAGAAATTAAATAGAATATTCTCTAGGAAAACCTCATCATCTTATTTCTTCTACTGAATTCATATTACCCAAATATGACATGCTTCAGGAGATACTAGACCATTCAATTCCCCAAGCAATGACCTACAGTTGCATTTAGGAGATAACTTTAACAGCTGGAGTCAGAAGGCATTTTAGTAGACAATACTAGAGGTGAGGTTGCTGCTTACATGTGTTGACTTAAATATCGCAAAAAACCCTGCCTACAGTAAAGTACTGTAGAGTCATCTCTCCAAGAAAATAATAAAGCTAGAGAAAGTTAAGTTGAAACATCTGGAACACATTAACATTTTTATAGACTGTCAAAGAGAAACAGAATAAATAAAACAATCTCAATACTCAGTAGTGGAATTATGAAGAACATATTGCAAAAAAAGGAGAGCAATGCTAAACAACTCTTGAAAATCAGCTTGCCCTTCAATAGTGTGTGCAATTCTGGTCTCCTCAACTCCAAAAAGATATGGTAGAACTAGAAAAAGCTCAAAGAGTACTGTTGATCCTCACTTCTAATACAGTATCTAGAGGGAATCACTTAAACTACATGTGACAAAGAAAAAGAAGCAATTCCTCCAAAACGTAGCAGTTATACTGGGTACTAGGACTGTGGAATTCCCTTCCAAAAAGTGTCATGGATACTAATAGGTCAAAGCAGATATTGAATAAATAGATGGAAGGAAAAAAAAAGAAAAATAAATCAATAGCAAGTTACCAAATATGCAGAACTGCTTCTGTCTCAGGAAGTTATATCAGCTGAAAAAAATTCAAGGTCAGGCAGGAAGAGTTCTATGGTGAACTTCATAACATAAAACATGCAGTACTGGGTCAGAGCAACAATCCATACAGCCTAATATTTGGTTTCCACAATGGCAAAAGGAGATGAGATCATGTTGGTTCAGGAGATCATGTATCTCCCCTAAAGCTTGTCTTCTCTTGTTCTGTTACTCTCAGGATGCTAGACTAGATCATTGGTCTAACTACTAGAGAAATTACTGACTACTAGAGAAATTATTAAAATCACATTTGCAAAAAGAGTCACTCTGCGGCTGTACTGAAAGAAGAGTTTCTCATTTAGCACACGTTCATTGGGATTTTCTGAAAGAAAAATTGAGACTTCAGCAGAAAGTTTTTAATGAAATCTACTTAGTTCCAAGTCTCTAAAAAGCAACTAGGGATCCCAGATTGAGGTTACTTGCCACTATATTTATTTGGTTTTACTGCAGAAAATAGCTGTACTCTTCAGTAATTAATACTGCTTGGCTATAAAAAACCTTCTAGTGACATTCAATTAATTTAAAAATTTCCACTGGATTTGACTTAGTATGACAATTGGTAAACTTCACCATTGGTCACCTTTAACAGAAAGGCCAGTAGGTGTACAAAATTCCTCGGGATAAAGTAAGACACAGCCACATGAGTATGAAAGCGAGTTATTATGTCAGACAGGGATTAAAAGCATCTGCATAAAATGGAAAAAGAAGAGAGGCTGAGAAAAAGAAATGTGAAAGAGCAGGTAAGGAACAGAGATTTTCTCAAGATAATGAAGGCAACTCACAAAAAAATCCAAACCAAATCACCTTCAATAACTTTCCTGGATTAGTTCCTCCATATTCTCAAAACAAATTAGTCCACTGTGGCACAATCACAAGTTTGTAACTTTAAGGAGTTCCTGTCGTGGGTTAGGGCTGGGCCGGCCTCTAACACAGACAGACGCTCTCTAACCCCCTCTTCCCCCCCTAAAATGGGAAGGAAAAGGGAATGAAGCAAAGAGACTTTCAGGTTAGAGAAGAAAAAAAAAAACTACAACAGCTTTAATGAAACAATAATAATAGAAAATAATAGTGGAATGATTAAAGTAAAGAACTATACACAACTATAGATAATAGCCCAATATCAAACCCAACTCCCTCCCCCGATAGCAATCACCACTGATGCTGCAGAGCAGGAGGCACTGGGGAAGCCCCAGGCTCAGCAGCGGCGGCGGGGAAATAGATACAGGGAGTTGGATTTGCGAACTCAGGATCTGGATCAAAAGCAGGAGGTCAGATGGAGTCCTCCCTGGACACTGGTCATTGCAGAAGAGGCAGAAACTCTCATGATCACTCAATTTATACTAAACATGACGTATATGGGATGGAATACTCTCGTTGGTCACCTGTCCTGTCTACTACCCCCCAGAGGTGCAACCTTTTACTTCCTTGTGACCCCCCTTTACTAGCCGGCACCCCCAGCGTGGCACACAAGAGCCAGCAGTGGCCTTGGTCACTATAGGAATAAGTGTAAGCAAGAGTCTGTCCCAGTCCCAGGCAGTAACTGTAGACATCAGGTGTTATCACTGCTAGTAGCAGGCACTGTCTACGAAAACGTTGCTAACTTCAGAAAGTGCAGACTTTTAGAAGAAACTAAAACTGAAAAGTAAAAATCACTAAATAGGACTGGGTTTAAGCTCAAACCGAGGGCAAGTTCCTTATACTAGACAGCTCTATATAAATCAAAATTTTGAAATAAGACACAGAAATCTAAAATGCTTCCAAGACTGATATGACTAATTAACAGATCATTTTTCTACTTCTATTTGTATTTCTACTTTATGCTATAGGACTTACCATTTTTGGAATAGTGTAATTTGTCCTTAGATAAAACCATGACAGTATTTCCTGGAAAGCTAAGTTCTCACTTACTATCTTTACAGGACCAAGTTTTATAGGTCTTAAATACTCGTTTCCCTTCTCATCTCTTGTTGAAACAGAAAAAAAAGTGAGGTAGATTATATATTTTTTTGTTAAAGTGTTATTAATGTCCAAGTTGCTGGTATTTGCTGATTTGTGCAGCTTCCAGTCCCAAAACAACATGTGAGCTTAAAAGTCACTACACATCAAATATTAGGTTAAAAAAGAACTGAGATGGAGTTTTATTCACAGTGAAGTAAAAGAAAATCTCAATTACTAGTCAAGTTCAAGACTGTTTCAGTCAAACTCCATGTATTTTATTTTACCTGACATACTACTTACTTGCTTTGTTTTTCCATGCTTGCTACCCTGAGACTTTCCCATCGAGAATTAAGTAGATTCATTTGTTCTTGGATTTCATTCTCTTCATCATCTGAAAGTTTTCCAATTGTCAGAAGTTGACTTCCAACTTGCAAAACATTGCCAACACGTCCTTGGTGAGCTGTTAACTCCATCATAAAACCCTGAAAATAAAACTCAGTTTTAAGTTTGATTCTTTAGAAAGAAAGAACAGACAGTGGAGAAACATCTTCAATTCCACCACTTTGCAATCATAATTCTAAAATTTGCTTTTTATTTTTGCAACCCCTCCCCAAACCTCGCAACACAAAACAAACACTTGCACTTTCTGCATAGGGCAAAATGTGTTTAGTATGATGAAGAGGAGGCTGAGGAGTGTGACCTTACTGCTCTGTACCTGAAAGGAAGTTGTAATGAGGTCAGTATTACATAGTAGCAAGTGACAGGATGAGAGAAAACATCCTCAAGTTGCACTAAGCGAGTTTTAGACTGGATATTAGGCAAAATTTCTTCATAGACACAGTCGTCAAGCATTGGAACAGGCTACCAAGGAAAGTGGTTGAGTCAACATCCCTGAGGGTATTTCAAGGACTCAAGATGTGTAGAGGTGGCATTTAGGGACATGTTTTAGCAGTGGGCTTGGCAATGTTAAGTCTACGGTTGGACTCAGTGATCTTAAGGATCTCTTCTAACTCAAACAATTCTATAATTCTAGGGCACAGATTTCAGTACTACCTTTAAAGTCTCCTAATATTAAAAAAAAGAGAAAGAAAAAAATTAATAAAGTAGACATATCTTGGTTTGTATTTTGACCTTATTAAGGGATACAAACAGAAAAATTACTACTTAAAGATTAGTATAAACGTATACCTCATGGGTGTGAAATTGTTCTTTAACAACTTCTACATCATTGGATATATCTCCTTGTGCTTGTAATGCATCTTCAGCAGAGAGAAGCCACGTGAGTACTTCTTCTAAAGCAGTTTGGTAGTTTTCAAGATCCATTTCAGACCCCACTCGCACAGTGCTAAATGTCTTTTCTTCAACAGTTTCTACAAACTGATCAAACCAAAATTTTAAAAGCAATGCAAATAGCATCTGCTCAGACAATTCTAGAAAGGAATAAATTGAACACCACTGTCTCGTACAAAAATTCATCTTTTTATAAAACAAATATCAGATGGCTAATGTGTGGAAGTACTTCTTAGTATAAAACCAGTTAATGGACCAAGATCAGTTAAGAATGAGGGAAACAAAATTTGTATATTAAATGTTTTACACTGAAATTAAAAATTCCTACAAAGTGTTCTGAATAATGACAATATTTACATTATACTTGTAGAGTGTTGTTATACATGTTTTACAATAAATATTCTGATTTTTCATTTTTAATTTTCTGTTTCTTATTTAAGTATTTTCTCTTGGAAATGTGAGAGAAATATATTTCTCTCAGCAGCTACTAAAATCATCAAAAAAGCAGGAAGTTGCATGCTGACATTGTAGAGAATCTGTGGAAAACACTATATGAAAAAGAAAATCAACCATTTACACTACATGCAATGCTAGGCTTGAGCAATCCATAGACACTTGTTTTCTGAAAACTATTCTAGAAAGCTGAAAAAAGCACAGAAATCTCATGCAAAATCATAACTTCTGAAAAACAAACAAATATGCATTACTGCTGATTTCTCTTTCCCACAAAGGCTGCCCCTATATTTATTCTTCAGAAGTCAAGTGATTCTTAGAAGCACAGAATTCACACTTGTGTTCTACTCTTTTAAGTCAAGAGAAATCAACATGAAGTATTTAATTGATTTGTTCAATAGTAGAACAGGACAAAACTAAAGCAAGAAATACAGGTTCACTACAGAAGATACCATCCCATAAATTTTTCAGAAAAGTTGGGGAGAAGTTTAGCTATTCTGCTAGCAAGTTAGTATAAACGCAAACTTTTTCTAAAAATAGACTTATGCTTTTACAAAAAAAATGATGCAAAGACATTTAATGTTTTTATAGTGAGCAGAAATTTTCTCTGCTAACATGTCTCATCAAGAGACTCAAAGAAGCTTATGAACACTTTCACTGTAGTTTAGGACAGAAAGTCAAAGTTTATCACTAGATCCAAGAGCAGTAAATGTGAATGTAATGTGATGACTTAAAATGAAATTTTCTATCTTCATCTTCACAATAATAAATTAATTCTGAAACGCACAGGTCTAATAGTCACATACAATTTATGTGAAACCCTCTGTTGTATGTATGTTAGGATATCTAAACCATCAGTTATAACTTCATCACCACTTATATGCAAAAAATGTTCAGTAATTAAATCTGCATCAAAAAAGCAGGCTTGGTAGTTTGGTTTTGTGGTTTAGAGAATGAACTATCTTACAGTAATATAAACAATGAAGCATAGAAAATGTTCAACATATTCCTGCCGCAAAAATATTAATATTTGATTGTGTGCAACTCCAGATTTTAAGCAGCATATCACAAAGGAAGATATTACACCCAATCACATCACATTTCGGCAGCAAGATAGTTTTTTGGAGTATACAGTTTACTGTAGAAAGGCATAACTTTATCATTTCTTTTGCACAAGCAATGATTTGGTTTTTCTCTTTCTGTAAAAAGTATAGCATGGAATACATCCACATCTGATACATTGAAGAGAAAAAAAGATACTATAACAGCTGAGACTAGGGATACCATGTTTGCACAGATCTCTGATGATCTTTGTCATCTATTAGTTTGAAAATTCTTTTTTTCTCTAGATCCAATACAAAATATTGTCTTGTGTATGAAGTGTTTCAGTAAGCACACCCTAACAGCTCTTTTTCTGAGGAATGATGACTCAGTATTAATTTTCCCCAAGTATGTTTACCAGCATTTTCACTGCTTTCTTTCTGTTGTTGCAAATGTTATATGGAATTGCATTTTTAAATCTTGGACTCATGATCTTCAACAGCAAAATTGTAAAGACTAAATTCTGATCCATTATAAGTACACTTGAAGAAGTGTAAATAAAAGCAAACACTGCGATAATTTGAAAACAAAGTTGTTTCTTAGCAGGTCCTCCAGAGTATGTTCTCATTCAAAAAAATGGCCATTTTCTGACATAAGGAAATCAGAAAAGGGCTAGAGGAAGTAGAACCAAGGGACTTTGTGGAACGGTATCTGTAAACCTTATATCTGATAGAAAGAGGAAACAAAAAATTTTCCACTTTCCCTCAAATCTTACAGCATCACTTGTAACAGAGAATTGGGATCAGTCATCAGGTGACAAAGCAGAGGAACAAATATCAGCTGTGCTTGAAGTAAAAATAGGATTTTTTAAAAAATATATTCCTTTACAAATAGCACAATTGAGTAACTCAACTGCTGAGGTCTAATAAAGTCACTAGCTCATTATGCCTTCTCTTTGTCTATGCATTTTGGGTAAAAGAAAAAAATAAAACAAAGTAAATAATCAGCAGAAGCTGAAATATTAGTAGCATTTGTTATTCCAGAGTGCATTGAGACATGCAGATTATCTGCATTCAGATTTAACAGTAACATATGTATGGAACCCATGGGATCGTAAAATGAATTAAACCAAATCATCCTCACTGATTTAATTAATAAAATGGAGCATAGTTATCCACTTCCAAATTTTGTTAAAATTCTCTCTGTATCTTTAAGCACATTCTCCGTTAACAAGCCAATGGCCACTTTGATCTTCATCTACACAAGCAGAGAATACTCATAAAAGTCTACAAGCATAAAAAACATGCCTCAGAGTAAACAGTTGCTTTTGACTTGACAATACAAATATATTTTTAAAATTTGTTGTTATACTCTATCTTCACTACTTCTGTCATTGCTGTTAGCTCTCTGAAAAGGAACTGTACATCCTTGCTCATCCTGTGTATCTAACAAAAAACAACTACTCAAAAATCAGTGGAAATTCAGACTGTTGACTCAGCTGTGAATGGAAAATGTAAATGTCCACTTGCAAGTGGACAACTACTGACTTAATGCCTATGTCACAGAATTTCTATTAAAAAGCAAAAACAAAGAAGTATCTCAAAGTCATATTAGTCTACATGAAAAATGATTGATCTCATAATATAAACCAACTTTATGTATGCAGATCCTCGAGCACTTAGAATATTTCACACTGAAACTATAACACAAACGACAACGGTAGGTGAATCTGCTTAAAAAAAAACCAAAAAACCCTCAGAACAATGAAACAACACAAAATCAACATCTCCTGTGTCTTAACTTCTGAATTTACATGAAAACTTTCCAGAATTCCTAAAATACTGAGAAAAAGGTAGAATTTTATGGTATTGCACATATTACATTGAGAACAAAGACACAGAGTTATTAATAGAGACATCTATGTTGTGATAGTTGTTTCTAAACATAATTTTTAAGAGAATGAAGAACTATTAGGACATATTGAAATTAAATTGTTATAGTCATGTATCGATAGGAAGATTACACTTCGGGGAAAAAAGCTGCTTCAATATACATGCAGTTTCATTCTTGAATCAAAAGTATTCTTAAAGTATTCAATGATTACACAAAACAACGTTGATTGGGTGCAGTCAAAGCAAAACATAGAGTAATCTGCTGAATAACAACACACCCACGATGATACAGATGTTAAAGGGAAAAATAACAAAATAAATTCAGATGTTTGATGAAGACCGTACCACACTTAGCCAGGAATCTGTGAGCTAGACAGCTCAGAGACTATTTTGAAAAATGGCCATGCATTCTGGCATGGAAAATAGTCCTGGATGTTATTATGAGCTAACACAGAAAGAAGAAAATGCTCTAAACCCATATTTGTTCTCTGCAATATATTTTTTTTCCTTTGCTGTTGCACATAGAGTTATATCTAGACGAAAACATGGAAATTTGAATTTTTACATACTTAACCATCTGCTATGGTATGGGGACTGGAAGATCCCAAGGACTACTAAGCTTTAATTTAAAATATAAGGAGAGAAAATAAAAAGACTTTGACCTTCAGAAATCTGGAAAAACATGAGGTATGCCTGGTAGCTGTATGAATTAATTCACAAGAGTTTAAACCATTGAACTTGTGGCTGCTTCAGGTTAAGAAAGCAAAGGGAGGTGTTCCTCGCTTATTGCATTACATTCCTGAAGGGATGAGAGGGATTGGACGTGTTTCTTCCTTTCATAAAGATGGCTTCTGAAGTTTAGAAATTAGTTCAGCAGTTTTAGGAAGTAATTTTACAGTAAAGATTTAGAGTTTGTTCTAGCACTCATATTTTCTTTCTTGAGAAACTGCCTGTCTCACTGTAGAAGATGCAGAATCTGGCTCTAGACCTTTAAAATTTTAGTCCTCATAGTTTTAAAGAAACATTCTTTTAGTAAAGGCAAGTTTAAGTGCAGAGTAGTTTTCTGATTTTTAAAACTCCCTTTGCAGGACTAGAGCCTGTGAAAATAGCAAGCATTACTCACTCTATAACCATGCCTCCTACCAGGTAAGACTAACACTACTGCTTACTCTTTCAGTTCCTCCAAGATTCTCATTACAAAATCATATTTTATGTGTCTTTAAAATTGCCAAATTATAACTGTTAAAATGTTAAAATCTTCTTTGCAATAATCAAGACTATGTTTTCTTAACAGACAACATCAGACAGAATAGTTATTTTTGGAAATAAAACTAAGAAAATATATTGGTCAGACTGTTTTTGTATTGTTAACTGCTTCCTTGTCCTAAATGAGGCTAGAATTTTCATTTTGTTATGGATTTCAGAACTGCCTTTGTGAGTGAAAAAATCTTGGGTTAGGAAGATGGATTTTTTTTGTTATTTATATGAGGTTTGGCCTTATCATAAATCTGAAAAATTGCAAGTTTTGCTTGCTCAGTTGACACAACCTAGATTTTTAGTGCCTGATTTTCTCAGTGGTTCCATTTGTACTACAGATGTTTCCACCTGGATGAACTGGCCTGTCCTTGCAACTGCAGTTTTGAGATGCAGCAGATTATTATTTCATTAAAAATCAATAGAGCTTAGGCAATGTGCACACTGAGAGGAAATAAGCCAGAAATAAGCCATGGATGAAAGTACATTACCAAGGGATGATACTGCTGGAACTACTGACAGGAAAGAGGTAAAAGAAAATTAATCCCATCAGCTACCCTATCAGGTACAGTTGGTGCAAAAAAAGACTGAAAAAGATAAATAAAGAATTTACTGGCATTAAAAGAAAATTTTGCACCTTGGGATCTGGAGTGTGGAAGTTGGCTTAAGTCAACTGAAAGTAAGTGAAAAAAATGGAACTAACTGGTTCCAGAAAGAGACAAATATTAGGAACTGTGAGGACAGGTAAGTTAATATTGAGTTAATATTATCGAGAGACAGGAACCAAGGCTACCAAAGCTACATGTCAGTTACCTGTCATGACAAAATTTTCTAGTAATTTAATAACTGTTTCATTTTGCACATGTGCTCAGTCAATAGTTCACAAAAAGATTCTTCTACCTAGCTCATATTCTTCAACACATCCATACTTGGAAAAAATATCAAAGCAGGTTTCATTTAGTAGCCACTTGACCCTTTTTTTCCACAAAGTATATTAAAGCTTACTGGGTTTATTAACTCTGTTAGGATTTTTTTCAGCCTATGTTTATTTAAGAGTTTTAATTATATTCATTTTTTAATTTATATTCAGTTTTTTTCTTCTGACTACGAAATGTATTGCTGTATTACTGATGACAAGACATACAGTACTTGCGTCTCTAAGGAAGGCACTTCTTATTCAAGCAATTAGGAATCATGGCTCCAAACAGTAGTAGGACTTGATGTGGATGTGTAAATCAACTGACTGTGACTGAATGGAATTACTTTTGCCATACAACTACAATAAAATTATGATTTCTTCTTGTTGAAATGTCTAGCCTACCCATCATTCTTCAACCTTTCCCTTTTCTTATCGAAGAACAAGGCACATTCTAAGGGGATGTATATTTCAAGTGCTGTCATGTCACGCAGTAGACTGTGAGGTCATTTGGTCTTTACATAACACATAAATAAGAGTTGTCTTCACATAAAGAAAGGTGAAATTTCCAGCCTACAATAAATTTTCAGTATTAATGACCTTTCACAGAACTCTCCAGTAGTAAATGATAACAGGGTCCTGAAAGTATATCGCAGATCAAGAAGCCTGAAGTCTGTTCCCAGTACTGCTGCCAATAAGGTAACTGAAGATCAGTAGATTCAGCTCCCTTGGCAAATGTCTGTTGTGTTTTATACTGTGACATACATACAAAAAAAGAAAAATTTAATTTTATCTATCAGTGATGATCACCTCACCTTAAAATTTGAATTATGATCAAGGTATCATGCAGTGGCATGAAAAATATAGAAGATAGAACTGATAATAGTCACATTTAATTTTAATTTCAATTTCAAAAATGTAAATTCTAAATTTTTTAATATTCTAATATTAAGGAGATAGGTAGCAGCCACTTTAAAAGTAGACTGTTCTGGCAAAGACCTTTTAAATGTTCTATGTTCTTAATTACATTGTATTCTAAAAATCTCCATAAGCAGAAAAACCCTTAAATGTATAAACAGAAAAATGGGATGGAGATAGGTGAATTATGTCTTAGACAAAGTACAAATGGATTATTCAAAAAAGTACTGAATTGTTTCTTTAGCATGTCATATAGTGGATTGACAAACAAACAAACTTCATTCCTTTTCTCTCTGGCAATTGACAAATGGAGAAACAGACATCAAAAGCTGTTTTGCTAAAGTAGAAATGGAAATGTCAAATTAAGATTATAGAAATGCGGGCCAAGAGTAAAAAGTTAAATGAAAAACCTGAAATCAAGCTTTTCTTCATTTTCATATGTTCTTCATCAGAAATTCTACAGCCTTATAGTTCAAAAAAAGATGAAAATGTGTATTTATGGTTCTATCATTCTGGAAGGAAAAGTAGCCTTCTCTTTTCAGCAACTTGTTTAATCGCTGCTATCTGTTCCTTTCTTTTCTTTTATATTCTCCCTCACTTCTGCTATTACTGTCAGAAAAATCAATGTTATCCCATTGCATCTTTTGCTCTGATTGCCAGTCATGTGACTGCTTATCATATTCTGTCTCCTCACTGACTTTATGAGAAACTGTTTCTCCTACCTGAGAGTAATTTTAGCAGTTTCTATTAGAATTAGACATTGTAAGCCTTAAGAACCCAGACATCCTTTAATAACCATTCCGGCCTTTCAAACGTCATCTCAGCCAGCACACTGAGAAAACCAAATCCAAACAGAATGATGTAAAGAGATCACATTATATTTTTCCAGCTATCTGAAGTAGCTGAGCATAAAGCAAGCAATGTTATTTGTTTCATCAAATGCTTTGCTCTCTTCCTCTGCAGTACTCTGTTAAAAACTTTGTTGTGATTTCAAGCTATAATTCCATTATATAATAATGTTACACTTCTGTTATATATTCTATAGATACAAGAAAAAAGGCAGGCTAACATCTATTCTTCCATCTTTGGCCAGAAGTAATAACCCTCTATTGCAGAGTAGAGCGTGACAAACAGCAACCAAACAGCTTCAGTAACACTGACTGAATTTTGCTAGCAGAAAGTCTGAAAATTTAAAAAAATTCAAAAATTTCAAATTAGTTCAAAGAATAAATCCCAGTGAACTTGGTTGTATCCAAGTGCTCAATGCTTCATTGGTTTAGACCTCAACATCTCACATTAACACACCCAGACCTCAGCAACACCTCTGAGAGATTATTTTGCTCAGAGGGAAATTCTGTAACTGAGGTAAAGAGTATTCCTGTTTTAGTCATGGAATTGTCTTTCTACAATCCCCTGCTCTTTTACCTAACCCATTTCACAGAAGCCTTCAGCTGCAGTGTTGATCTATGGAAGAAGACAGTTATGCAACAGGTTACTATAGCTATGAAACAGGCATGAAAGTAGAAACAAATTCATCGCTGTGAGGGGCCCTCTGCTTCCAAAGATCATAAGAGATAAGAAGAAGCAAACATTCTGCGTTCTCCAGAGGCTCTACCAGTGGGTACTGTACTGACATTAACTCAATATGTCAGAGAAATAACAGAAATTATAGAAATACATTCTCATAGTATATATCAGGTCATTGTTTTAACACATTTTTTTTTATTTTACAGTTACAGAACCAGTAAAAAACCAGATAAATAGAACTGGATCTAACTGCCTGAGCTTAAAAATTGAAGTACAATTATGAAATTAAATATACAAAGAGCATTTAAATAGCATTAAGATTTCCATGTTGCATATTCTTTCAATCCTTTATTTATAAGCACACTACTATATTTCCAGTTGGGTTTACTCAGAAGAGTAAGCGATCAAGGTATTGCTAATTATGGGCTAACAAAATCAGCTATGAAAGTAAGCCTGCTCTACCTTAGAGTTTGATTTTCAAACTACCACGAACTTCTATGAAATTTGATAATAATTTCTAAACTCTGAAACTAGTTCTTAAAAAGGTGAGGGCACTTTGAGCAATTGTAATTAAGAAATCTGATCAACTGGACTTCTGTTGCTGAGGTGGTTCGCAGGACAGATCATCTCTCAGTATATCTCACAAAAGATACCTGTGCTCTAAGAGAGGTCCTGGTTAAAAAGGAAAATATCACTAATGAACATATTGAAAAATAGCTAGAAGTCAAATCTGATTGTTTATATTAATTAATACAGCTCACAGATCATTACTGTACCAAAATTAAAATCCATTAAATTCACCAAAAAGTGAGGATACTGCTTCTTCTATACTCAGAAGATGAATGAAATTAAAGTTATTGCTGAATTTCAGCACAGAAATCACATAAAAATAAACAAACTCTGGTTTAGGACACGTGTGTGCAACGAACCTATAGACTTTCGAAAATGCATAAAAAATTAGCATAAAAATCCTAATCACCAAACATGCTGTCAGAGAGGCACATGGGGAAAGAATAGTCCTATAGTTTTTTCAGACCAGTCTTCATTAGATCAGAAGATAAAATAGCCTGCAACCACAAAACTTTAACAGCTTGCTTTATGGAACTGTAAATACATAAATCTTAGCTTAATTGACCTGTATTATGCATTACATTTGGCTTTATTTTCTGCTTTAACCAAAGACAGCTAATTAAGAAGCATATTTTGTAAAATTTAATCCAAGTGATAACCTCAAACATATCAAAGCCATAACGTATACTGTTTTCTAAAGTAAAAAAATTAAGATAATTTTCTAGCTTATTATAATCAATACAGCCAACAGTCAAGTCTACTATTATTTTGGACTAAGCCATGATAGTTCTCTTCAGGATCTTCAGTAAAGGCCATGTAGTCTTCACAATAAAAATATTTAACTCCAAGATGCTTTTTATATAATCACACAGTACAATATCAAAATGTCTTCAAAAGCATCACCAGCAAGAACAATTAACTACAAAGAGACATATCTATAATGTGACTTTTTCATTTGAGAAATAAAGACTCTGGGACAAGAGCCAATTAATGGACATATTAATTAGTTTCTGTGAAGTTGAGGTCCTGGAGATGTCAGAGTATTCAAAATTACGTGCTATTATAGTTGGAAGGCATTATTAAAAAAATGTGGTTTTGCAAAGTCATCTAAAATCTTAAATAGTCAAATGCCCTTGAATAGAATCAATTCATGGCTCTTATCCTCATTACATTTAAACTTTTCCTGAATATATTTTAGCTTCCACTAATTTGAGTTTGGCGTTAATTTTGGGTTTGAGTCTGGTGGAGTTTTGGGAAGTGAGGGTGAAGCTGTGTGGGATGACTCTTGGGAAACTTTGAGAGACTGCCCCAGCCTCAGGTGGGAGTTGGATCTACCTCTGACCAGGGCCAGGCCAACCAGCACCTCTGCCATCAAGGTATTTAAGAGGCAACCCCAGTGTTCTCTTTCTTACTTTTGTTTTTGTCTGGTCTTGACCTGTCTGTCTTTGTGCTGGGGAGTTTTCTGCTGGAGAAGGGAGATGTGAGAGGAGAACAAAGGAACGTTGCCCTGAGAAGAAAGAGGGGGAGAAGTGTCTTAGAGCAGAAGGCCACCGAGAGGGGAGAGAGACTGAACATCAGTGGGGAAATTGCCTGAAGTGACCCGTGGCCCCAATGGAACCACAAGGAGGAAGAGGTTTGCCTCCTATGAGGTGGAGCCCACATAGCAGGAAGGAGAGACTGCGAGGAGCCTTCTTTCTCAAGGAGGAGCTGCCGTGGACAATGAGTAATGGCCAGATGAGCTGCACATCCCACCCCTCACCTTGCACCGATGGGGAGGAGAAGGTAGCTGGGAAGATGGGAGGGATAGGAGGGACTGTATTTAAGATTGAGTTGTATTTATTTATGTGTTCCTCTTGCTATCCTACTCCAAGAATGTGGTGGTAAATTAAATCTATGTTTTCTCTCCAAGTCTCTCTGGTTTTTTTACCCATCATTTTAAATGGTAGATTATTACCCTCCCTGTCCTTAATCCTTGAGCCTTTTTAGTTGAGTTTTCTCTCTCCACATTTCTGTGGAGATTAGGGTGTGGGGAGGAGTGAGTGAGTGATTTTGTGGTTCTCTGTTGGTGGCCTGGACTGTCAGTTTGAACCATGACAATTAAAGAGGCTCTCCTTCAACAGAAGCCACTTCAAAGAGTATATTTTCAATTTAAAATTAAAAGCTAACAAAAAAACCCAACTTTTGCAGAAGAGGTTTAAGTGATGCAATATTTTTCGGTTTAGTGTTTTGTGGGTTTTTTTCCAAATTCTGTAGCATGACTACTTTGCTTGTAGCTACATGCTCTGAATCTTAAATCATAAGTTGGAAATTAGACAAAATCATAAGCATAATCGCACAGAATGGTTTTCTACTCCCTGAATGCAGAATCTCACATCTATGAATTGGTTAATAATATAGATAATGTAACAAAAAAATAATACAGATAATATTATAAATATTTTCAGATAAGAACAGAAACTACTAGGAAGTATTTCTTGACATACTGAAAACTATAAAAAAAATTGTGATAAAAGTTTACAAGGACAAGCAAGTGGAAGCACAGGATGAAAATCCACTGAGGATTTTTATATTTAAATACATCATTTCCAGCACAGGAAATGTCTGAGCCACAGATCAGTGGTGGATAAGTCAGAATACACAAATGTTTCATTACTTTTAACCTGTCATGTCTCTTTTCCTGTTCCTATGTATCTACTGCTGGGAACAGAATACAGAACTGGAAGAAAAGTCCTTTGACTAATTCAAACTATACTACACAGACCTACTACAGAGGGTCTGAAATTTATCTGCAGATGTACAAAAGCAGAAATTAGTGTATTTCCATGCTCCATACCTTAACATTAAACTTGGCTATTTGTAAGAGATTCTGCAAAATTCCATGATATGGGAAACAGAACTAAAATGTCTAGATGACTATCAGGTATTCTTAAGCTATTTACTGACTGCCTTTCCCTCCTACGTATCATAATTACACTGTCATCTGTCTTTTTTTTCCCCTTTCAGGAATACCGTGACTGCCCTTTCAGTTAGGAACTGCGGAGTAAAACAACGAATGCATTGTGAACTCATATGCAAAATTTAACTTTTTAAGGTAATAGAAGCAATTTACGAAGTCTTTAAATAATTGCTTTTTTAAGTCAAGTTGTTTTGCAGCTATATGTATTTGCACATTCTATTTTGAAATTTTTGGCATGAAAATTGCTTCTGCCTTAAAGAGAAATACTAACCCAGGATTGCTATTTCAGGGATAACACGTTTCTAGTCTAGACCCTCTAATTTATTCTCTTGCAAATATGAACAACAACCCTTTGTGTTTTGAGATGAAGAAACAAAGGCAACCAAAAATTCCTACATACAAATACATTCTAAAGACTTCCAGCCTAGGCCATTCTATGATTCTATGCTTGTAGTTCGTATTAAATTATACCTCAGTTAACCGACTAGAATAGGAAACATGTTTATAAAGCAAAAATGTAACTGTAGAGAGGTCATCTCTGGTGATGTGACCCGAATTTACCTGGAGGTTCTGTTAAGAGGAAGTTTACCTAATTAAAATCACTACTCACATATAATTACTAATGAGGTGGGCATGAAAGCAATATTTCAAGAAAAGTGAGTTACAGGGTTCTAAATACTCAGTATAGAGTCAGTGTACAGCTGATGTGTAGCTTGTGTATCTGCTAAATTTTTGAAGACATTAATATTTCAAAAATTGATAGTTTAAAAAGAATGTTTTTAATTGCACTGTTTTGTAGCCATGTTCTTCTCTACATTCGCTCTTTCTTCCTCAATACCTCTTCTGAATCTTCCATTTTGCCCCTTTCCACTTGAGATCTAGCAAAAAGGAATTTCTTATTTCTGGAATTGCAGACTTGTTGAGGGTTTTTGTTTGTCGGGGGTTTTTTAGTGACATTCTTCTAGAACTAAATTAACCATTTTAGTTCTTCAAATGAGTATTAGCATGTCGAAACAGAACTCATACATATTTTATCAGATACTTTTGCCTGACATCCTTAATGTGGCTTATTGGAATTTTGCCAAGTAGCATTATACTTCCCCATGCCATACAGAAACTACTCATATTTAACAAAATGTCATAACACATGACTATAAACTATAGGTGTTAAATCACATACCTAGTGCAGTAGCCATAGTATATGTTCACAGAATGGGTACAAAGCTAGAAACCAGGCTAAACGGTGAAAAGCGAAGTTAAAATTGGAACAATTAGCCGGCTGAACATGAATGAGTTGCTAAAATTAGTTTAAAAGCCATCAGTGTAGCAGAGAATGATTTTTTTGAGACTGAATTTAAAAGAGACAGGAGAGTCAGCAAAGGACAAGTAGGAAAAAAACCAGCACTGCATAACAGAGAAAGTATTTACTTGGTGACACAGAGAAGATACCAGCGCATTGTGATTAAGAACGTGAATAGGAATAATTGAGGTCATAGAAATAATGAAGCTAATTTTTTAAGATATTGGAAGGAAATTATGTTCTGAATAGGAATGGATAATTAAGTAGATTAGAGAACGTTTTTAAAAAGGTAACCATACTGAAAATTGCATATGACATAAAGAGGCTAGAGTAACACACAACATACATTGTGCAGCGGAATTAAGCTCTTATTCCTCATAGTGTTTGCAAATGTCACTCAAGCGGGTAAACTTACGCAACCATGTAGTCATTTGTTGTTATCACACCTCAATAGCTTTTAGAAGGGACAAAATGTTGTAGAATTTCTATTTCTTGGTCCTACTGTCAAGTTCAAGCTCAACTAGTTAATCCTCATAAACTATGTACAGGAACACTGCATTTCTCCTGGTGGTTTCTACAAATAGCACATATTTCTGCTACCTTATTTTCTGTGCCCATAATTAAAATCAGCCTCTTTTTTATGAAATGCTAGTAGTGAAAACATAAAACTGAAAAATTCATATTTTCTGTTTAAAAAACACAAGCTGTTTATAATGACTTTTTTACATTGGATTGGATTTTCTTAAAGCCTTCACCTCATCCTGACATCTGCGAATTGCACTATCTTCTGAAAAAAATGTTATGAAATTATCATACATACTTCTGCCTGTTGATAGGTAGCCTAGCATGTCTCTTAAATCACTGTACAAGTGATTTAAGAGACGTGCTCCTAAAGCACAGCTCTTTTCCCATGAAAAAGTTATGTTCTACTTCTGCTTTCAAACTTTTATAACAGTGAAATGAGAAAGTATTTTAAGTCGAATTAAAAAATGTGTGTCTCACTTCAGATAATTGAAACTAAATAGTTCCTGTTGATATGATGCGCCATTACCGAAACATCTTCATGCAACTTCCCAGGAAACTGAGTTGCATACAACAGCACCTAAAAAACACCTAAAAAATACTTCACACTGTTCTGTCTGGCTCATCAATGTAGATGGACCATTAGTCCCAGAAAGCCCAAGGCTCACACATTGCACCAGTTCACTCTTACAAGTTAATTGCATTAGGTTACCAACATTATATCATTGGACTCAAAGGACAAAAATGAATGCAACAAAATTCCAAAGTCTACAAACACATCAAAGTGGAGTACTTATATATAAAGATCTCTCTAACTCCAGTGCATTTTGGCTGTAAAATTGCAAAAAGTGTTTTGCCATTCAGCTCACTGGGATTACCTGAGATATAAAGTTTAACATACTGTAAAAAATCAAAGCATTTTTTAAAAAAACCTCACCCAAACATATAACCTGGAACTATTTGTATCCAGAAAAGTAAAGAACCCACTTTGAGGGTAAAAAGAATCTAGTCATTGATATCCTTCTCAGTACCAGTTTTAATGAATCAGCAGAGCAGTTGCCTAATGAAAACTGCAGCAATGAAAATCTAAAGGAACTGTTAAAGCAGTAGACTTAGTTTATGCGCTTGTGACATATGCAGCATTTTTATACCGAAAAACTAAAATCACCACCTTATTAAGTAATGACTACTGGACGGCTATCAAATGATAACAATTGAGTCTGGAGCGGGCTGGTGAATTACTACTGACTCAAAGGGAAAGGCAGCAATTCAGACCTCCAGAGCAAAAAGACATCCAAAAAAGCAACGACAAGTTCCTTTCTGAGTTCTGGCAATGTACTGTCAATCTAGACCTATCTACCAGTCCCCTTCCTGGCCTTGAAAAAAGATAACCTAAATTAGCAGAATGCTACTAACTTAATTAAATGTTATAACAAAGATTAAACCCAAACTGACTCTATAATCAAGATACTATTATACAGGAGGTATAAAAAAACCCCAAGCTCTTTCTCTTAGATAATGTAAAAAGTGAAAATTAATAACGAAAACGCTACTCTCTCTTTACATATCTAACACTTCGACAATGAAGTTCACATGTTAAGTGTACAGGACACTAAGTGTATGAAATAAATAGCCAACAGGCTATAATGAATAGAGTAACATCTCGGAACAAACTATGTAAAAGTACAGTAAGCACACAGGAAACATTCCACCACTGCTGCTAATCCCAAACCAGACAGCCAATTTCTTGTCCTATCCTATCTTTCTGATATTCTTGACTTGCATCTGAAGCTGCTGGCCTCTCTATGTGATGTCCATGAGACAATCAGTGTATGTATGATGTTTGGTGTTTGGGGTTTTTAAAAATATTTTAAAATCTTTATAGCTTCTTGTGTCTGCTTTCTCTCTCCCCTTCTTCTCTACCTTTTGGTTTAGGTTTTTTGTCTGTTTCTAACAGACAGCAGAACTATTTTTAGAAATCATTTGTTAATACTCCAGAAGCAGAGGAAAATATTTTACAATAACAGACAGGAGACCTCCTCTCAAAAAGAAAGGTAGGAAAATTTATTTTATATACATGTAGATTGAAGAAATATCAAGTCTAATATGTAAGAAATGGTAACTTAGATGATGACACAAACAATGTACTGGACCAACAGTACATAAGTCAATTGCCACTTTGCTCAAATGAAGATGAAAGTGCAGTTTTGGCGGAAGCTGCATATCTAGTTATGTTAGTTAGGATACTAAATACCAAAGAGAGAAACAAATGTGAAAGATCATAGTGGAAATAATGCAGGTAATTAAAATATAAGCCTGGAAGACTGCCCAGATAAAATATCATACAAGGAACTAGCACATTGTATTTTCACCTGTCTATACTTTCTGTGGTTTAGGCTTTCTCTAAACACAAGTGCTAATTCGACTTATACTAAGGGGAGTTATGCTTTAAAGTTAAAATGTTCTCTTGAATAATGACACATAAAATATGACTGTTATTTTTATATCTTATTCATATTTGGGAGGTAAACACACTTCATTTTAATATATTTTCCAAATGACTTACAAAACACTTTGAAGATCTGATTCTGTAAGAGTTCTACTCTTCTTATAACTTTGATCTTTTAATACTGTAAGCAAAATTCCATTTTCTACTATGTTAAAAAAATTACATTTGTCTTTTACTACATCATCCACAGTTTATTTAAATCATCCTTTCTGCTCTAATGACATCACTATTAGGGAACTAAAATTTCCTTTTGCATTTGACTCCATTAATATACATGTATTCTTTCTTTGCTACAACTGAACTAAATTCAAATGAAAAAAACGTCTTCTGTCAAGGAATGCGGATAAATTGCAAACATCATAGTGTTCCATACCATTTTCATACTTTTGAAGTACTCATTTCTGCTATGTTTTGTGGTGTTTTCAGGACTGGAATTTCTGAAGAAGGTTTGAACACTTAAAATGCAGTTGTTTCTCCTGCCCCAAATGTACTGCTCTTTTAGCAGGTATTATTCTCTTCCTACTTCCCCCTCTAATTCACTGCTCACCTCAGGCTAGCACACCCCTATTAATGATATTTTTTAGATTACTTTTAAATCTCAGAAAACTATGAAACAAAATTCCTTAGGGCTACACACAAAGGCAAATCCCTTTACTATTTGGAATGAACGTGGAATATCTATCAACTTCTTCCTTTGCACAAGTACAAGTGTACTTGAAGACTGTACGTGCACAACAAAACCACGAAGTGTGTGCTGAAGTATCTTAGAGCAAGAGTCTCCTACACAAGCACCACAATACACATTTTCTATTGCAGGAACATCACTGGTGGGAAGAAAGAAACCAACACTTCAATGATCAGTAGAGAAACAATCTGGCCTTTTCAAAGATCATGACCTGCCTGCCATAGAAATGTGAACTAACAAAACATTCATGGCATTTCCTACAGATCCTGAAAACATACAACTCTAATGCTGTTATAAATATGGGGCAGGGGCATGGGGGGGAGTGTGAAATGGCTATCTCCTTTCTCATGATGTAATGATTTGGGCAAAAGAACAATCAGAAAACAGAATCTTCCAGTGACTCTCTATGGGAGTGGGCACTTTGTTCACTCACTTCTCAAAATGCAATTTCTGGATTTGTTGTGCACCACAGTTATTTACATTTTACCATAAAGAGTTTTATATGCACCTGAGGACACAAAGGTTTTAACAACAAAAATCTTACCGTTTTCTAATAAAGTAAAACATAAATCTAATTCCTCAAATTTACAGGTATACTTGGGCACAGGAATTTCAAGGACATAGTGCATTTCCTGTCTATTTTTTTAAGCTACCTGATTTAAAAATACCCTTCAGTTTTATTTTAGCTAAAAAAATTTCAGCCATGTGATGGTGTTACATGGAGTAGAAGATTCAGTAAAATTACACAAAAGAACTGCAATTAACACTCACCACAAGTAGTTCTAACTAGAAAATACAATTCTTGTTGTTTTCATCATATTCATATACATTGTTTTCATCATATTCATATACATTTAACTAACACAAGTAATCCTGTGAAAGCTATTATATATTAAAATTAGCGTTCCCTCTGACATTCTGCAGAAAAACAGGCGGAGAAAGCTGAGATACAGCCACTGGGGCCAAAGCCATGAGGGCCAGAAAAGTCATTGAGAAAGAGGAGGCTCTGAAGCAAACTTTCTCTCCTGTTCCTTAGCACAAGAAAAAAAGGTGCTGCTGCTGCTATATCAGCATTGCAGTATTTCTTTTGGTTAGGGTTTGATTGTTTTTTATTTTTTTTTCTGGTGTTATCGATAATTCTCAGCTGAAGGCATGAAAATATTATTAGACTAATATACAAAGTAGATAATCTGAGCTTTGCTGTCTTTTTTGTTTTGTTAATGTCAAATCTGGGTAAATTAACCAGTAGGAAAAATTGTTAATAAACTAAGATTTAAAATAAATTAATGCTACTTGAAATTACGTACCAAAATTCTACCATACTATTGAGAAGTTCACCTGATATGCAGAGACTAATAACAATCTAATAATAATGCTGCTCAGAATGATGCCATGATCTTATCTCTGGACAAATATTTTGAATTGCTTTTGTGTTGTAAACTCTACTACTAATTCTAAAAGGTTTTCAAGGATGTAGGTACTGCCTTCATTTTTTTGCATTTCAAAGCTATAACTAGGTGCAATGAAAGAGCACAAAGTGTGAACTCGTCTCCTAAATCGGATGAAATTACAAAGGAGAATGCTGAAGTAAATGTAGTAGTTCTATACATGGAATTAAAATCCATGTATATGTTTCAAAATCACTGAATGCAAAAGCTATTTGGCTATTTGCATTTAAATAGAAACCAGCATTCCCACAAAAGATCGATACAGTTCAAAAATAGTAGTCTCATGTTTCAAAAATTTATATTTAGAAAAGATAACGTATGAAAGGAAGTGTTATTGCTATGTTTTTCTTTTGTTTTTCTTAATTTCGCTTAAATAATTGCAATTCCAATGCCCAGGAGGCAAAGTGAGGAAAGAACAAGCATCTCAGTCCATTCAAGACTTCCTGTGACTGTGTATAATGAACAGGAAGAAGCAAATCACAATGATTGATGTTTATGTGCAGATGTAGACAGCTTTGATTTAGATACTGCTGTGAGTTTCCTACTTAATTTTATCAGCAGTGGATTTAATGCAAGGGAAGTGCAATTCTACACTATTGCCGAAACTCTAGAAGCCAGGAGAGGGATTCAAATCTACTAGTTACCCTGTTATGAATATAAAACCCAATCATTTACAGTAAATGAGAGTAAGTGTCCTTATTTGCTGTGCCTACATCAATTTTTGACATAATGAATAAATACACTTAGTATTAACCCTATGTTCAACAGACACTGTCACAAAAGAGCTTAAATAAACTTTTTAAAGTGTTGTGTATCCTTTTTATCTTATTGCATGCTTCAAAGATTGTGCTATTTAAAAACTATAGAAAATCTGTTTCTTCTCAAAACAAGAGAGGCAACAATACCTAAAATTCCAAAATTCTTTTAGAGAAATTTTTATTTTTAGGAGTGAATGCTTTCACTCACATTCATGAGGTTTCTAATGTGGCAAAAGAAGATTTTCATTGCAGATTAGAACTTGAATAAGGGATATATAGAGGAAAGAAATAATCAAGGTAAAAGTCTGTTATTAAAAGCACATACTGTCCTCTGTTGAGAAACACATTCACTAATAATGTAATCAGAGAATGAACTGTATAACTTTTCCATGTTTCTAACAATTCAAAAAGCCCAACACTTTAGATGTAACTCCAACGAAGCTCGCTTCTTAAAAAAAATTATTTTGTTCCTTGATATTGCCAGCCGTCTATAGTTAAACTCATGTGATTATTAGTTTATCAATTTATTCCTCTTTTTTTAGGTTAAATTAGTATATACAGTAGATTAAGATACATTTTATCTAAGATTTTTTACTTTCTAAACAATGTATTACTCTTTTTTATTAGTCAGCAAAGACCAATCTAATAATTCACATGGGACACATCATATTGAATTTCTGGTGTTCCTATGTTTAAAAAAAAAAATTACAGTTATTTTACGTAGGAAATCATAGTTGAAAAAATCTTACATGAAAAGCAAAATATTCTCTCACATGATTTTTCAAGTCAACTAAACCAGAAAACTAAATAGAGATGGAAAAGTCAGTAGGTAATCACATTGAGGCAGATTCCCTCTACTAGTTAGGGTCACAGTAGCGACTGGTTGTAAATGTGTTAACAGTCTAGATAAAAAGAGTGTATTCTGAATATTACCATTAGTGAAGAGGCATGGGACAGAAGCACCAATAAAGAGGCTCATCATGAGTTGTACTTCTGCACAATAGACTGTTTAGACTGGGAAAACTGGGGTCCTGGGATTATGGAAAGAAGAGCTGCTGATGAAAAGAAACATCCTGAAAAGAAGAACTGATGACAGGGAAAAGAAAGATATTTGGAATTCAGCTAGAGAAGATGTTTACTAGAAGATTAATCCTGGAAATGGGAAAAGATCCTGTAGATCATAGAACCACAGAGTATCTCAAGTTGGAAGAGACCCATAAGGATCATCGAGTCCAGGTCCCTGCTCCTCACAGGACTACCTAAAAATAAACCATATGATTAAGAGCATTGTCTGGATGCTCCCTGAACTGTGGAAAGTTTGATATTGTCATCTCTTCCCTGCAGAGTCTGTTCCAGTGAAAAACCATCCTCTGAGTGAAAAGTCTTCTCCTGACATCCAACCTGATTTTACCCTGATGCAGCTTCATTTTATTTCCTCATGTCCTGCCAGTGGTCACCAGAGAGATATGTGAAGAGAAATAGTGAGGGATGCTTAGGAATCTTGGACAGTGATGCCCAGCATCCATAAATGTAAGCAGTTGCACACCAACAACTTTCTGCCTTATTTTCCTGGACCAGCAGCAACTCGTCTGTTGTGGAAGGAAGCTAAGAACTCATGAACTTAGCTCTGGAAGGAACTCAGCCAGCCAAGAAGATTAAGAACTCTGATCTCACTCGGCTCTTAAATATTGGGATCCAGATCCACTATGTGTTATCACTTACTCTGTCTCACCCATGAGAGTACTAGCAATTTGGACAGCAAAAACACTTTAAAAGAGTCTACAATAAGCATTTAGACACTTAAGAAATCATAAAAATAAGTTAGAATTGCTGCTGGAGTCTATACGTAAAGCTGTGACAGGAAACTGAACTGTCATCCAGAAAATATTTCGGGCTTGGAGAAAAAAACACCAATTTGCCAGACTTGTTAAAAATATAATACTTATAAACGTGCTTGAAACTGTTTGCTTCATCATTTTGCAGACTGTTCTTCGAAGACATGACAAACAGGAGAGCTCCCTAAGGAATCCAACAAACCTGCTCTTAGCTTCATATTTCCATCTCTGCTTCTCCTTGTTCTTGCCTCTGGTGATGGATTTTGTTATTTTATTATGGTTAGTCTGAATCTTAGGGGTCTATCTTAGTTCTAAAGAAACAGCTTCTAGCTTTCCAAAGGGAAAAAGTTCCTATTTAAAAGAGAACATGTAGACTAACAGATGATACTACGTTCATACCTATGCAGATAATTCAGCAAGTATTTTCTGAAGATTCCTGAATTCTACTTGATATTATCAAATATGAACACTCAATGCTGACAATGGGGTATTTTGTGTTCTGAGTGTCTTTCTTTAGAAACATTACTACAAAGTTGAAACTAAAATTCTATCTGGTTGTACTTGAATCTATGAGAGTTTTCTTCTGATGCCTCTCCAAAGGGCACTTTAGCACAAGTAAAGGACAGTATTTGGATCATTGCCTCTAAACAAAAGAGGTCTGGTTTAGTTCAAAAGAAAGCAATACAGCAATTTTATGATGCTGGGCCACTACAGCCTGTGGCAGAGATGAAGTCCGAAGGGTCCCAGAACAAAGGTCTCACAGCACTGTCAAAGAAGTTAACCTGCTGGTAGAAGATTAAGAGTATGGCAAATTAAGTGTCTAGAGAAACAGAAATCTCAAGAACAAGGCTGCCAGAAGGACCGTGTGCTGTGTGTGAGAAAATCAGCTTAATTTTACAATTAGTTTCTAGTGACCTTCCTAGTTAGTTGCCATATTTATGAACTGATGAAGAAAGTAACTCTTTCTGATGGAGTAAAGTAACTCTGCAAAATCTGTAACACGAAACAAAGAAGAAAAGAAATGAGAAAAATATGTGTCACAATACTTCTGTAAAATAGGAATAATGACTGGAAGATTACGAATCTTCCATGAACTAATGACTATGTTAAGGCCTGAGGTAAGGTGTCTAATTCATAAGTCCTAAAACAAATCATGAAGTGTCAAGGAAGTAGTCACTAGTGCATCCCAAATGAATTTGATTCAAATCTACTGGTTTGTCAGTGTAAAAGCTAAGAGTAATCCTGCACACAAATTCTGTATTTCATATAACTTAATGCAGAATGAAGAAAACTCCTTTCAGAAGAATAAAAATCTACACCACTATCAATGCAATGGGCTTGATTTTGCATAATAGATAATTTAAAATCACCAGACTCCCATTTGTTCTTTTAGACAGTCTTGCCAAAAGTTTATTTACAAAAGTAACAGTCTCAAAACATATACAGATTTTGCTCATTCCATTTTTTCCAATGCTTACATTTTCAGCCCTGTTTTTCCCTCCATCCCCTCATCAAGTGCATTCTTAGTAGAGAGCGCAGTGCATCCTCAGTCAGTTTGCAGTTGACACTAAGTTGGGTGGGAGTGTTGATCTGCTTGAGGGTAGGAAGCCTCTACAGAGGGACCTGAACAGGCTGGATCGAAAGGCTGTGGCCAATGGTACGAGGTTCAACAAAGGCACTTGCAGGATTCTGCACCTTGGTCACAAAAGCCCCTGACAACGCTACGGGCTTGGGGAAGAGTGACTGGAAAACTGCCTTGTGGAAAAGGACACAGCATGAGCCAGCAGTGTGCCCAGGTGGCCAAGAAGGCCAACAGTATCCTGGCCTGGATCAGAAATAGTGTGGTCAGCAGGACTAAGGAAGGGATTGTGCTCCTCTGCTTGGCACTGGTGAGGCCACACTCTGAATCCTGTGTTCAGTTTCGCCCCCCTCATGCCAAGGACATTGAGGTGCCGGAGCAGCTCCAAAGGAGGGCAACGAATATGTTGAAGGGTCTGGAGAACAAGTCTTATGAGGAGTGTCTGAGGTTGTTTGGCCTGAAGAAAAGGAGGCTGAGGGGAGACCTTACCACTTTCTACAACTACCTGAAAGGAGGTTGGAAGCAAGGTGGGTCTTGGTCTCTTCTCTTAAGTAAAAAGCAATAGGACAAGAGGAAGCAGCCTGAAGTTGTACCAGGGGAGGTTTAGGAAAATCTGCTTCACCAGAAGGGTTGTCAAGCATTGGAACAGGCTGCCCAGGGAAGTGGTTAAGTCCTCATACCTGGACGTATTTAAAAGACGTTTAGATGTGTTGCTTTGGGACATGGTTTAGTGGTGGACCTGGCAGTGTTAGGTTTACAGTTGGACTTGGTGATCTTAAAGGTCTTCTCCAACCTGAAAAATTCTATGATACTCTACTATATAAAGTTTCTTTTCCAGGTACTTCAGTCTTTTAGGGTTTTTTTTATTAGTTTTTATTTCTTGAACCCATTCAAGACAGTATATTTTATGTCCTTTGGAGTTCAGATAGTAGGTAGAAAGTAAAAATGAAGGCAGTGAGATATGAGTTTTGCCTTGGATCAATATTAGAAACTGCTCTGATAAAACATTTCTGGAAAAAAATAGAAAGTAAACCTAGCATTCTTCTTGATCAGGTGTTCAATGAGATGAAGCAATATAACAAAAAACAAAGCTTCCATAAATATAAAACACAAGCAAAAGGATAATTTTAAATGGAGACTTTGAAAAGTCTCAGGACACTAACTTGAGGATCTCTTTTTTTGCAAGTGAAGCAGACAGTTTTTCTCATTACAGAGACTGCATACAAGACAAAATACAGAGCTGTAAATCCAGGCAAGCCTTCTGTAATTGCTGAGCAGTAAGCACTGTCTGAAACCTGTCAATATCAATATTTCCTGTTTCTTTTCCTGACCGTTAGCAGAAGAACTGCTACCCATGTTAGCAGTGGCATTTAAAAAGGCTTAACTGCTTCAACCAGAAGTTGTCAAGCACAGAGCAAACAAGTGAACAGGTTGGCAGAACAATGATTTCCTTTGAATTTGAGACGTGTCACCTTTAAGCAAAGCAAAAGTTGTCTGGCCAAAGTTTGTGCAGGTGAAATACTACGCCTTGCAAGTATACATCTGAATGACAAACAATAGAACTTCAGAAAGGAAGGGTGAGTTTAAAGACACATGAGTTGTGAAGGTATTAGGAAGTGTGAAGATGGGGAAAGTGAAGTGAAATGTGACATTGAAGAATAGACAAGGGTAGAATACAGAAGAGAAGAGACTTTGACAGAGGATGGTATAAGAGGAAACATTACTCCTTCTTGCCAGTATGGAGCTCATTTCATATTTGCAATTTCTGACAAGTGACATATGTACTAAATGTATGGCATATATGATCAAATTTTCAGGGTAACATTCAAAATCTTTGGATAGAGGTCTTATTTTTTTTATTTTTCTTCCATTTGCCAGTTGGCTTATGCTTGGACCACTCTTCCCAATGCAGAACTTCAAAACCAATACCCAGTAAAACGTGACGATATTTAAGATTTCTATTAGCAGCTAGAGCTTCTAGAGAAAATCAAGCAAAAGAGTTCTTGTTGATAGTTGCTATATTTCTTCTTTGATTATCTTGGGGAAATTATAATAATCAAATCCTGTAAGATGTAAGTTTGCCAAGATCTGAAAAGGAAAAATGACTTATACATTTCCACAAAATACTTGTGAAAGTCTTGCTTCTCAATGATAGCACCTAAGGTAGTACTGAAACTGCCAGATCAGAGCAAACTAAATCTACTGAAATTTCTCTTTGGTAACTAGATGGTAGTGAGAGACAGTTTATTAAGCTTTACAAAATTCAAGAAAATAATAAAAATTTTTAAAAAGTAGACTTCATCATTATTTTTTTGACACAGTTCCCTAGAGAAGTTGGTTTTACTGAAAATCCTACAGGCAGTTGCAATACTAATAATGGTATCCAAAAATCATAACATAGCTAGCAGAAAATTAGAAAGCTACTAAGGAATGAAAAGGAAATAATGTTTATTCGATTAGTTAAAATAGATGGGATTATTAAGGTATATTAGTTTCAAATGTCTATAAAAATTATGAACCACTATTTTTACCAGGATAATATTTTCTTTAGTAGTTAGATGATGACTGTTCTTCAAGATAGATATATCTAGGGGCAAAAAAAATCCAATACCATTGATTAAGAGTTGCATACACTGAATTGGCATATTAATTGGTGTTATTTGCAATTCAAGTTTATCTTGGTTATAATGAGACTTTGCCTGGTGACTTTCACTTAGGATTTAAGTGTATGTTTTTCATTTTTTAATATTTGTTGTGGCACTAGCACAACAGGGCCTAATCCCATTTAGGTCTTCAGATTCTACCAAATCATCAGAACTGTATTATTATTGTAGTAGGTATTGCATAAATGCAAAAGACAAAGCTTCCAAATTCATTAAGACATGATCTGGAAACTACAAGGCAATATGAGCACTGAATAATAGAATAATTTTAATAACGACATTTTATAAAACTTACTTCACTTATATCAGCTTGTTCGTTATGCTTGACAGTGGGTGGGTTGACAAAACCCACAATCTATCACAATAAAGGCAGCTCAAGAAATAAAGCTATATCATGACTCTTCATTATTCTCAGTTTTCTGCAAAGTATCTAAGTTGAACAAATCAGTTTTACCAGTTTCGAACAGGCTGTTTAAAAGCTGAATTAATCATCACTGCAACACATTTGACGTTAGTACAATGTAGCAGGGTTCATGCTTATGGGCCCACGATTTCTTTCCTGGAGTATTTAAAGGAAGTCATTATTCGGTAAAACACCTGTCATTTGAAGAGTAGATTTGGAAATACAGCGTTGAATTGAAGTGTAATTTTGCAGTATATTTTTAGAGGTTAGAAAGAATTAAGTCTCCACAAGGAAACTCATACTGTAATGCAAAAACCATGCAGATCTATTTTCCTCAAAGTAATGAAAGGAAAGCACAATGCATCACACAATATGACCTTTGGCTCTCGTACTTGTTAAAAGCTGTAAAAATCTGACTACTGAAACACTCATTATAAGGATTACTTGAATTGAGGCCTAAAGGAAAGAAGGAGAGTGACTCTGTTGAAGGCATAGTGACAGGACGAGTCATAATGGTTTTAAACTGAAAGAGAGTAGATTTAGATTAAATATTAGGAAGAAACTCTCTCCTATGAGGGCAGTGAGACACTGGAACAAGCTGCCCAGAGAAGCTGTGGCTGTCCTCTTCCTGGAAGTGTCCAAGGCCAGGCTGGATGGGCATTTGAGCAACCTGGTCTGGTGGGAGGTGTCCCTGCCCATGGCAGGGGAGGTAGAACAAGATGATCTTTAGTGTCTTTTCCAAGCCAAACTATCATGATGAGTCCATGAAACAAATTTTATTAAACTACCACAGCTATTTAAAAATCAGAGAAACAACTCTAACTCTTAATGTTGGTGTGGTGCCATTTGTGACCAACGATCAGCTGCTATAATCTAATAATCTAGGTCATATAAAGAATATTAAATTTGTTTCCTTTCTTTTCTTACTAACTACAGTAACATTCTGACGAATGCAGTCACTTACTTTTTTCTTTTTTTAGATATGAGGGTTATGATAAGCAAGAGAAAACCAAAGGCTGATGTTTTTCTATACTCAACCCTGAGACTTATACATAACAATTAGGTGACAAATACAGCTTATGTTTGGTACATTCTTCTAATACTCTATTAGATGCAATATAGGTACTATTTTCAAAAATGGCTTAACAAAGGAAGCAGTTTATACTTCTAAGCCAGAAGTATTTCAATGCTTTTCAGCTCTAACAATCAGCATAAAACCTACTGCCAGACATGCTGAAATACACAGTTAAAAGTAACTGTTCGACAGATGCTAAAAAGCCCGACAAACTGTAAAATGTAGGTCATCAAGACCAGGCATAAGCAAAATGCACAAACTCTTTCACGCCAAGCACAAGCTTAATAAAAGTTTTTAAAACAGCAAAAGTTTTTAAACAGCAATATTAACAGACCTGTGGAGGAACCTGCCTCCTTTTTTGGTCAGGGGATGTGACATACACAGCTTGTGCATATGCGTAACTTTTAAACCGTGGTTTAGGAGAAGGTGAAGGTCTCTGGGGTACACTGACTGTGATCTACGAAGAAGAAATCAGAGGTGGGAAGAAGAGACATATGGATAAGATGCATGGATTAAAGAAGTCAAGCAATGATTTCAGGAGTAAATGAATAACAAGAAATAGGAAGGTTATCAGTAGTTATATTTTTCAAGGACAGTGTTGATATTCAGCAGGGGATGGTATTAAGGAAAGTTCTCATTTAATCTGACATCTTTTCCAAAAGCAACAAACTATCAGGAGTCAATATCAGCAGTATACCAATGTAAATTGAAGGTTCTTTATAATTTACAAGCAAAAGCTCAAACAACAAGTGATCTTGTAGAACATTTTGAATAAACAGAGACAATACTAGATTATACTAGATGATCTTTAAGGTCCCTTTGAGCCCAAACCATTCTAGGATTCTATGATTCTAATATTTATCTGCTCAGCAATAAAAAAGAGACTGAGCATCACAAAAAGCAAGATACAGATCAAACTCAGGCATGTATATTATTCTTAAAATCTGCTAAACACTTCAGCAGAGACCGTCTGATGATTTCAGTCAAAACCACAACCGACATAGCAAATGTAAATTAACTCCAAGTACTACATGGGCTTCTTGAGAGGCCAACATTAGCTGAGAACAGATGATCTTAAAACACAAGTCCATGCAAATAAACTGCTAAAAATTTAGAAGTGTATCATGAATATGGAGAAACGTCAATTGCTGTTCTTTAACAAAGGCAGAAAACTTTCTACTTATCTGTGTTTAAATTCAAAACCTCCCCCAGTTTCTGTGTTCTTCCTTGTGGTGCCTTTCCACAATCAAAATACTCAGTGCTATGTAAAAGATAAGTGCAAAGCACTTATCTGTTGAATAGTTACTTTTAGAACAGCCCCGTACAAGGCAAAAAGCAGTACAGAAATACAGTCCATGCAAAATAAGCACATTCGAGTTGCCTGTGGTGATGTTATCCTATCCATTATGCCTTTGGGGTTTTTTTTGCCCTCCATTGACCATCTAAGAACACACTTATGGGGCAGGTAAGGGAAACAAACCCCCATAGAGCAGCAGGATGAAAACAGAAGAGTGAAACAACTCACTTCATGTGAAAAATGCTGTTGATGATGTACTTGTACGTGCTCTTGTCTAGTGACCTTTGAGTGTCGTGGCAACATCTCCACCTCCCTGATGGCTTCCATGGTAACTTGCTGGGGCAGAACTTGGAAGAGAGAGGTCACGTACATTAAGATGGACTTCTTATCCGGACAGGCAGTTGCAACATCTGGAAGGCAAATTAACATGCATCATTTAGGGTTTCCATATTAGACATGAAAAATAGCCTATCAACTTAATGGAAAGTTGATAGACTAATGAGCAATCTATTGCTCATGTGAATTCTCTAGAGACTAATTAGAACTTTACAATCAGTTTCAAAACTACAGACTAAACTTGCATAAGAATGAGAAGGAGTCAAAGTTAATAAAGGTGATTTGACTTATTCAACATGGACTTTCCATCTGTATTTCTTCCATCAAAATGCACACAGTATACAATTTGACGCTGTGATCTTTAAGCAGGACTAGACATAAGATAAGGTGTATTTTCTTGTGCTGTATAAATACTGCACTTGAAAAAAAAAATTACAAGTTCATTTTCAAAGTCATGCCTTGTATGTGATCTTACTGGAAGAAACAATGATGTAGGAAACCAAAAGTTTTTTCCCAGGGAATGGATTCATACAAAACAGCTACTGAAGCCAACCTCTACTACAGCTATAGCGCTTTTAAGTTCCATTTAGTCTTATATTCTTCATGAAATCTATGGAACATCTAAGGAACATGAACATGGTATTCACAGACATTAAAATATATAGTAGAACAACTTTTATAAAAAAACCCCAAAACTGTAAAATCTTTATGGACTTTAGCAGTGAACTTGGCGTGAAGACAAAGACAATTTCAGGGTTTCCACACAGCCATGATGTACATCAGCAATTGTTTATCTGACTCAACATTTCAAGTCAATAACAATTTGTAAAAATGTAAGGCATGTGGCAGCTCTTTGAAGTAGTTACTTTGTTATTTGCCATTGACATTTACCTCCTACGCTCAGTCTAGTGAATAAAGACATAAAAAGACCGTTGTACAAGAAATTCATCATTAATTCCACAAGTGTTTTAACATGAGTGCTGGCAGCAAGCCAAGAGCTATGAGCTTTGCCATCCTAGATCAATCCTGGCTTAGCTAAGATTTCAGCCAAGAGAAAAAAAATAGAACAAAGGAGGGGAAAAAAAAAAAGAAAAAAATCAATTAATATATTGTGGCAGACTCAATGATGCTGCAGGGTGGCATCTCATTCTCTCTTCCTAGAATGCAGAATGCACGAGGAAAGGCACCTTTGTTAAAGGCTTCACATATATTTGGAAGTAATGAAAAGACATCCTATCAATATTTTGGGTTTGGCTTTCGGGTCTATCTCCATACCTTTGCTTGATACACTATGAAAGAGAGAAGGTGGTTTTGTCCTACCTAGAACTGGCTGGAAAAATGGCACAATCCCTTGAACATCCCTATCCCTACAAATTTATTGTCTTGGTGGCCACAGTATACAGAATATGCTCATTTAAAAAAAATCAAAACAAACAAACAAAAAACCAACCTCCTCCCAAACACCCCCAAAACCAACAAACTAATGACTTTCACAAATCAAGTTACACTACAGCACTGAGTCTGCACAAGTTTCACTTCTGTGATAAAATTCAGTCCAGGAAGTACTTGGCTATCACCGTCATCTTCTCATTAATATTTTAGCACTATTTTGTCAACTAGAAACTGATATTTACAAGAATATCCATGCCTTCATGAAGACAAGAGTATACACTGGAAGAACAGGCATTAGTGCCTTCTGTGATTTTTTCCATTTATTGTTCATTATTTTCCTTGTCAACATGTTCTAGTAATCAAAGAGGCAAATATCTTATCATTTATCTACAAAAATATCTCACATAATAAATAAAGTACCTTGCAAACAATACACATGCCAAAAATAGTTTACTTATTCTATCTGGCAAATAAAAAGTACACATGCAGCTGTCAGAATCTACCAGCAAATAAGAAACAATTTAATTATTTAATTACAACAAATAGATAAACAACCATTGTTGCAAAGCCTTTAGTATCCATCTTGCTCAAAATTTTATTTTGCAGGAACTTGAACTATCAGAGTTGGAATGGTTTCTGCTATCCTGTCCTATGTCTTTGGCTTCATGTATTTTCTTTTTGAATCTAAATCTAACGTATTGTTCTCATGACCTGTTAAGAACAATCAGTATTTGAAGTCCTTGCAGTCAGACAGTGAACAAGTTTAAGTCTAAGCACTTGCTTGCAATGTCTGCTTTCATCTCTGTGGGCAAAAGATCTGTCAACTCAATCTATACCTTCTAAAAAGAGATCTCCAACTCTTAAAAAATACAGATGATGTTGAAGAAAATGCCATTATTCAGATACTGGCTTTGAGAGAAAAAATAAAAACAAACAAAGGAATTATCCAAGATTTTTTTTTTCCCCCAAACACAGTATCTTCTACAAATTTAGCTCAGAAGCAATACTTTCCAAATATTTTCATCCATTTTCTTGGTAATGACATTCCAGGGTAGGATTGAAGAGAATAAATAACAACAAAAAAGAATTAGACTACAAGTCAAAAGAGAGTTTAAAATTAGAAGCGTTATAAAAAGTTACATTATAAGCATGTTCATCAGTCAAGAATCTGAATGACTTTGGAGAGATTTGAAAACCACTCCAGCTACAGTGATACAGAAGTACGGGAAAAGTTTGCATTGTTAACTTTCCAGCTACTGAGAGGAATCTTGTACTGTGGAATTTTTTATGCTGGCAGATGAATGTTTTCCAAAACAAATAAGCAATTTTCTGGTACTCAAGCTGAAATATGTCATGTGAAACGTACTGTTCACAGAAATAGTTTTTGATACATCTTGCGATCCATAGGCTTACTTATTAACACATGGTTTCTTTAAGCACAAGCTATACAGAGATTAATAAAACTTCTTTGCAGGATACAGAACAAGGTCCTGACTTTACATACTCCTCCTGAAAAAATATGACTATTTAGAGAGACTTATCCCTTGAGGCAAGTTCTCCAGTCAATTTGAGAAAATAAAGAGAAATAAAACAGAATACTTTTCTAATATAGAGGCTGAAAACCCTGCCTGATACTAAGGAGACACAATAAGAGCTAGAATTTAGCCATGAATTTTAACATACAAAAACATCCTCTTCATCTAGAGACACAGCTAATTGGTGACAACCCCAGAAGAGCAGGAAGAATATGGTTTCACCATAGAACTTTAAAACCATGAAATAAAACACCAATTCATCTCTGTTTAAGTGCTGCTACCTTTAAAACGTTACTAAAGTTTTCATTTGGGAAGAATAATTTGCCCAACAAAATTTCACTTAGCCTAGAATTTTATTAGCAAATATTCTTCATTTTCTGATGAACATAACTACAAGTTTGATTGCTTGTTGAGGATGACTGACTACAATAAACCTGAAATGTTCTGAATCCAATTCTTTTTTGCAGGATAAAGTGCCAAAATAGTAAATAACCTCAATTTTGTCACACATTATGTATACATAGCCACAAATTACAAGCAAATTACAAGCATTCATGCAAATGTTGCTTCCAATTTTCAAATACATGTCTACTTATAATTGAACTGTTCCTATTTATTAATATTTTGCTTTCTTAAAACTTTGAGCAAATAATAGTATTTGTGCTGATTCCACTTAGTCTTTGTATCAAACTAGTAGCAAAGTAATTTTGAAAGAAGAAAGCTCAAATGCCTGCTGCATTGCCAGAAAAATTATCTTACTGTATATATACTGCTGATGTGGTTTCTTTATATTAGGAGATGAATTTTAAAACATACTTTACTTGATACGGTCCTCAAACAAGATAAGACTTGAGCCCTAAAAATACAAGAAACCCTTTGTCCTCAAACAAGTACGCAGGATTTTCAGATAATCATAAAGTAGAAAACACATAAAATTGTAACTTTAAATACTATGCATCACCTTTTACCGTTGGCTTCTACTATGATGGAACTGAAAAAAAAACCCATAGACAAACTACTTGCTGCTGTTAAAAAAAATAAACTAAAAAACTCCATTGCTCTCCCTTCTGCAACAATTAAGGAGATTCTCAAAGTTCATTTGAGCTTTCAGAGATTAAACTGTTTTTTCCCCAGATAAATGAAGGCTGTTTTCTTCTTCTCTCAAACACATTTTCCATTTTAAATCTTATTAATGATACTAACAGAATGTTAACATTTATTAGCATTTCAGAAAACAATCCTACTGCTATCTCCAAATGCATCTGTTTAGAAAAGTCTAAAAAGATGCAGAAGAGATAACCTAACTGGAGATTTTGGACTGCTGAGACTAGATAGATTCTAACTGATATGCAAAAGATTCGTTTCTACAATGTAAATTCATAACAAGAGGGATTTCAATATTTATACGGTAACTCCCACTGTGGTGCCAGCCTTAACTGTAGTATTTAAGATGAGGACAAAATAAAAATATTTTAAAACATACAAAGACAACTTAGATGTTATTTTTATTTATTTTATCTTTTGGCCTCAAGAACTTTTCAAAACATGTTTAAATGCCTGTGATAATCTGACAAGGCTCACCAAAACACATTGAATGAGCTTCTATATAACCTAAGTGATGTATTTTAATCACTTTTTAAATCATAGAATCATAGAATGGCCTAGGCTGGAAGGGTCCTTAGAGATCATTTAATCCAACCTCCCTGTCATGTCATGGGCAGGGGCGCCACCTCTTGACTAGACCAGACAACACATGGGGACCGAGCGGGAGCCAAACCCGCGATCTCGGTGTTGTCATTGTTGTCAGCATCATGCTCATCCCACTGAGCTAACCGGCCTGCAGTTGAAACTATATGAAAGTCAATAAGACTATACTACAAAATAAGGTAACTGCTTGGTCTTAAATAGCAAGAAAAAGACATTAATATTTCATTCCCAGATAGATGCATTAGAGTTGGTCTAGCATGAGTGAAGAAGTCTTCAAAACATATTATCCCCAAAAATAAGGAAAAGAAAAGTGAGTAAAATTGTAAACTTGGTAATTTATACTCAAAATGAAAATTTTTGGTCACTTACTAAAAAGTCTATTTGCAGACATTGTGACAGAATCACAAGGCCTGTATTAGATATGCTGTCACTGGTAACTTCTTAATTTCCTGATTGAGAAGCATGAGACTAAACATAGTTTGCTCTTGTCTAAACATCAGGAAACAATCAAGATTATCAAGCAGAGAATAAAAGCTGTTTTTCTTAAATGTATAAAAACTTTTCCCTCAGCTAGCATCTGGTCCTAAAATAATATTGTTCAACAGTCCATGTTTAGATTAAGACTATAATAATGGTAATGACAATAGCAGGAAAAAAAGAAGTGATAATGGTTTATTCTGCTGACACACACTGCTGCCAGTAAGACCTTTAAGCAACAAAAACTACAGTCTCTCAAAGGTCAGCCAGTAGCTGCAGTGTCTGCTCTGCAATTATTGACTTTTTTTGCTTGTTTTTTTTTAAACTTGAAACTATTTTCCACCATGTTTTTGTGCTCTGTTAGTCGACTGCATGTTAAATTCAAATCAAAAAAATCTTTACAAGTAATCTCAGAGCACAGTGGTGGACTCACAGACAGACAAAAGCAGAGCAATTTATTAAGCAATGCATACGATCTCATTGTGATTACAGAGATGTGGTGGAACAACTCTCAACTGGAATGTGGGCCTTGATGGCTCTGTCCTTTTTAGGAAAGATAGGTCAACAAGGCAAGATGGTGGAGTTGTTCTTTATGTGAGAGAGGAACTGGAATGTATTGAGATCTATCCAGGGGTGGATGAGGACCAAGTCAAGAGTTTGTGAGTAAGAATTAAGGGGCAGACTAGCATAGGTGATACTGTGGTGGGTGTCTATTACAAACCACCTGATCAGGAGGAGAAAGTTGATGAGGCCTTTTACAGGCAGCTGAGACCAGCCTCTCAATCACAGGCCCTGGTTCTCATGGGGGATTTCAACTACCCAGAAGGCCTACACAGCCAGTCATCCTCAGTCCAGGAGGTTCCTCCAGTGCATCAAAGATAATTTTTTGATGCAAATGCTGAATGAATTGACCAGGAGAGGAGCGCTGCCGGACCTTGTGCCCACCAACAAGGAAAGTCTGGTTGAAGCAGTG